>NC_138370.1:103535703-103581012 GCF_054177405.1 Leptonychotes weddellii
TTTGTAGGTGTTCAGAATGGTTTGATCCCTATCCAGCTGAATTCCTGAGAGGAGACGAAATCCAGGTCTCCTACTCCTCCGCCATCTTGCTCCTGTGCATATGCTTTTAAAATCCAACATTTCCACTTGGTTTTGTTTGTCTTCTCTTTTCTATCATTCCCACATACTTGAATCAGAAGTTTGTTTCTGTTTACTACTCCATCTTTAGCAGACGTTGAATTATATTTCTAAAAAGTATATGACCATGTTACACCTCTGCTTAAAATGTTTTTAGCTTTCCTTAAGATTCATGTTGATAACTTTTAATATGGCACACAAAAATTTCCAAATCTGACCCCTGATTAAGCTTACAGCCTCATCTCATACCACCCCCTTGTATTCATGCTCTATTCTAGACATACTAAGTTTCCTCTTAGTTTCAAGATTTTCATTATGTCAAACACCTGAGCCTTGGCAGATGTTGACATTTCTGTCTAGAATGACCCTCTTTTGTCCTTCTGGCCATCTTCTACTTCATCTTCTTTGCATTCCTCTAATTTCCCCAAGCAAAGTGATATACCACTGACATTATGTGCTCCTAACTGAAGACTGTCATCACAATATTATTGCTTACAAATGTGTAAGTTTTATTACTTAGAGCCTATACTATCTAATAAAACTTTCTGTGATGTTGTTAGTGTTCTGTGTCTGCACTGTTCGAAAGAACTTTGTGTGATGATAAAACTGTTACAGATGCAATGTTCAAGATGGTAGCCAGTAGCTACATGTGTCTACTGAAGAATTCAGATAGGTTGAGTGACTGAATAACTAGTCTTTTTTTCAAATTGATTTAATTTAAGTAGTGACACATGGTTAGTGACTACTATATAAGAAATGAAGTTCAAGATTCTGATGTTTCAAAAGCAGAAAAGATGTGGGGCCACCAGAATGTGTTCCCAGATATAGTAGTTCAATAGGACAATAAAAAGCATTTTGAGAGGAAAGGATTCCAAGTTCCAATAAATTTGTGAAATTTGTGTCTTTTTATGCCGAATAAGTAGCCCATAGTGGACATTCAGTACTCAATGATTGTTAAATGAAGGAATGAGCAAATTCTAGCAGATTGAAGAATTAATGTTTCTACAGAAGAGCTGACCAAATCAAGGGAACACTTTATTACCTTAGCAGAAAATAAGCTTTTATTCTTTTTAGTTTGTTCGAAGCTATTTCATTGGTTCAGCTTTTCCGGGGTCCTGAGAGGGAGTAAAACAATACAGGGATTAAGGCCTAGGGTGGCTTGGAAAATCCACAGAAATATAGTTCTGATAACTGAGAGATTATTTCACATTGAGGTTTCTCATATTATGGTTTTAGAAAAAGTCAATACCAAATATAAGTATAAACTGATGTGAAGTTTTCTTTACTCAGAAACCTAGTTCTTGGCAAGAAGGAGCAACTGTTTTATATCCTCACCCATAACATCAATTATTCCTTCTTCTGCCTATGACTGAAGAAGTCCATTTACTTCTAGTTTACTCAAGAGAAATCTGAACTCTGATTTGGGACAGGAGCAAATTTTTTTTTTTTAATTTAGTCTTTTCATTAAGGTCCAGAAAGCAAATGGGGAGAACTACTTTCAGGAAAAACAGTAACAACCTTAAGTTTATCATGTTCACAAACTGACTTGAGATTGTAGAAACTTTTCATCCTATGAGAGTAGCAAGAAAAATCTGAAATGCTGAGGTGAGGTCGGTGTACAGAAAGAAACGCTACTGAGCAGGTGAGCTAAGACAGTAGATAATTACTAAGTCTGCCATATTTGTGTGCCTGTAAGAGTTTCAGAGCTTTCAGTGCAACCATGAACTAAGGTCCTCTGGCTTGATCATAATTGTACCAAGTGCACATTCTCAGTGTATCCACGTTTCCTTCATTGAGATGTCTAAGATTTTTAAAGAAGGCAAAGCTGCTACAGAACCCATTAAAGTTAGTTTCTGGAGCTATGATTCATCTTAAGAATCTTATAAACTGATACTTTTAAGTTTTTGTTGCATAATCCAGTGTATCATTCAACATGGACTAAGTTATGCCACGGTAACCAGTAACTCTCAGATCTCAGAGTCTGAAAACCCAACAAAGAGTTATTTCTTGCTTACTTTTCACCTCTTACAGGTAGCATTCCCTGACCCAGGCTGAATCAGGCTCCACCTTGACACATACTTTTAGTTTCTTTTTGCAAAGAAAAGAGGAATGTGGCAAATTGCACAGTGGCCCTTAAAGCTCTGCCCAGGAGGGACACAGGTGATGACAGCTACATTTATCTGGACAATTGCAGGTGATTTGATGATGTTAAACTTTCAATGATGTAAAGAAGTGCAGATCTATCCTGGCTTGGAAAGAGGGGAGAAGAAGCAAATATCTGTGAGCATCCCAGAGGCCACCAGAATGTGTGCCCAGATATAGTGGTTTATTAGGACATTAAAAGTATTTTGAGAGGAAAGTATTCCAAGGTCCAGTAAATTTGGGAAATTTGGGTCAAAGTGGCATATATTTCTTTATTTTTGGATAGTTAGTATTTAATACTGTAAAATGGATTATGAATATCTAAGAAGGGGTTAATATGAGGTATTTTTCAAATTCATTAAACTGTGGGATATTTTTCTTCACAGGACATCTGCAGTGGTCTTTTCAAGATAAACTAGATGGTGTACTTTGAGTCCTTCCCCAATTTATCTAATTTCTCTTTATTTATGAATGGCCTTTCTGATATTCATTTAAAATTATAAAAAACAATTATCTGATTAGAGAGGGATAATAAACAACTTTTCCAAATAAGGATAATGGATGCCTACCTGGAGCTCTTCCGCCGCTCCGCCACACTCCTGGAAAAGTTATAAACTAGAATGTTATTGATGGATGTTGAAGTCTGGAGTAGAAGATAGACTATAAGGTGTACTTTAGATTTTTCTGAAGCACTGAAGTATTGTCGAAGGCTTTACACAAACCACCTGAATATGATACATCTAAGTTAACGGTATGGGAGTGATTTCGTTTTTAAAAGCCTACCAGATATCAAGATATGACTTAAGTATGAATGCAGTGCGTTAAAAAAGTTAGTAAATAATGCTCTGTATGCTACCTATTTGATTAAAGTTCATTAACTCTTGCTCAGAATAATACATTCTGCTAATCTGGAGAAAAATATAACAATTTTAGTAACTGCTACATAGCATATTGCAACGGAATTGGAAGACTTGGGGAAGATAATAGATTTTCAAATATTTTTAATATCATAATATTTTTTTATTAAAAGTTGACACTTTATTTCAACTGTGAAGAATTATCACATATGATAATGTCATATGAACTGTGAAGAATATATCACATATAAAAGTAAAATTAAATAGTGGAAGAAATCTTAGAAATAATAAGTCATTAATGAGTCACCTCTCTAGAACTCTTATTCAGTAATTCTTATCTGTTAGAAATACAGCTGTACAACAGGAAGCAGATTACAAAAATTCATCTGAGTCACAAAAATCCCTAAAATAACATTTATGGTTTCATTAGTCACAAACTTATTTCCAAATTACTTTTATTTTGCAAACAACTCTAACTAGGGTAGTTGTTTGTTTTCTAATTACAGAAACTGAAAGTAACATATAAAAGAGAGTAAAACTTGCCAAAGAGGAATATATACCATGAAAAGTGAATGGAGAGTCCAGACAAGTGACTGAATAGTCTAATGAGTGAAATACTCAGAGGACACAAGTCTGGGATGATTTTGCCTAGGGCCAAAGAAGCTAGCTCAATAATTCATACTGATGATGATCCTTCTTAGTCATCAAAAATTGTTAATTATTGTTGGTGCAGTAGCTGAGAAGTCAGAGACTTCTATAGTATCTTTGAAAAACTCTTCCATCCAAAATTACAAGAAAAAGAAAAGGAAAAAGGTGGGTAAAAGCATGCATCCCTAAGAAGCCATCAAACTCAACTATCCAGAATGATCCATTCTCCAAGGGTTTTTAGTTCTTCCACATTGTGCTCTTGAGAAACAAACCAAAAAATCATTTTGACCTATAGGTGGCAATATTGCTATTATTCAAGTCAAGCACAAAAAGATGGGATGAATAAGGAAACATAATTTAATGGTTCAACAAAGAAAATGACTGAATCTTTGATGAACATGAAATAACTTGAAAAAAGAAGTAAATGTGCCAAAACTCATGAAATTAGTCCTTACTTATAAAATACTCCTATTGAATTATAAATTCAAATTAAAAAAAAAACCCTGAATTACTTGTCCTGAATAATGAGTCCTACCATTATTGTACATTGAGTGTATTTTGTTTATTCATAGTGGTTTGTTAAGCTATGAATAAAACCAGTTTTTCACAGCTATATTCCTAACGCTTTTGTTTTCAATTAAGAATATTAAGGTAAAATCCAAATTAAATGGTCCAATATACACAACTAGTAATTGTGTCAACAATTCTGTGGAGAACCCCAAACCACTCAGCTGTTTGTCCCTGGAACACTCAGTGAATTTCCGATGTCTGTTGAGATAATGGTGACCTGCATGCTGGCTTGTATGGTGAAAAGAACTTTCAGCACTTTAGTACAAATGTGTTTTAACTGTTCTTCAGTAAAGGTAGTGTTTCTTAAAGTTCATAAACCTATGCACTAATTAGTTCAACAGAAAAGTGCTATAGCCTCTCTCCTACCCCTTCCTAGATTCTGATATTGCCCCTTACGAACCAAGTACACATTTTGTTGAGAACCATTTGTGTACCCCAAAGTCCCCCTCCATTTTACTTTCATACAATTTGGATGTATTTTTTTCATTTTCTTATTAAAAATTATAATATTTATTATGTGGCTGTTTTCTCTTCCTGACTTCAGAAATTCTGATGTGTTTCATCTCCCCAAGTTGATCATCACAGCCCTGAGGAAAATCAGTTTAAGTTGATGAATATTACACTGAATAGAAAACAGAGTAGGGGGTGCCTGGGTGGCTCAGTCGATAAGCGTCTGCCTTCGGCTCAGGTCATGATCCCAGGCTCCTGGGATCGAGTCCCGCATCGGGCTCCCTGCTCAGCGGGAAGCCTGCTTCTCCCTCTCCCACTCCCCCTGCTTGTGTTCCCTCTCTCGCTGTGTCTCTCTCTGTCAAAAATAAATCTTTAAAAAAAAAAAAAAAAAGAAAACAGAGTAGGATATGTGAGCGAGCCAGCAAGAGAGAAACAGAAAAAGAGAGAGACAGAGACAGAGAGAGAACTACAATGATATGGCATGAGAAAAACATTGACTAACAACTTTTGGAAATCTTCAAGTAATAAAAACAAGCAGTATGCAGGATGTCTTACCTTCTAGACCCGAGATATCCAATATAATAGCTGCATGTGGCTATTTCTAAATAAATTTAAATAAAAAATAAAACTTGAAGTCCCCAGAGTATATGCTATCTTGTTTAGTGCTGCTTCTACTCTTATCTCTAGCTTTCTTTTCCCCCTTTTTACAAAGCTACCATGGCCAAGTCCTTTGTCCAAAGCGATGTGCTGCAAACGGTCAACTTAGTCCTTACAAAGGCTTTCCAAGCTCTCGCCAAAGATTGACCTGGCATCCGTTCTGTGCTGTACTCTTTAATTAACATTAATTAATTCACTCCTTTTTGGATTTTCAATTTGCCTTGATGAGGCATTATAAATTAGAAAATGTAACATACTCAGGTTATAATTTAAAGGGCTCTCAGCTGATAGCTAATTAGCTTGATTCAGGAAGGATAAACCAAAAGAATGAATGTTTAATGCTAATTTAAAGGACATTAGTTGCCATGGGCAGAATGATTAAAAAGCCACTGTTTGAAGCAGAAAAATTAGAATGCAGCAGCAGTGGCAACCATAGATGATCAGTGGTTTTCATATTGTGCCTGGATTATATGACACTCCATCACCTGCCTGCAAAAAGTTTGATGAGTTCTGGAGAGTTATTTTGGTCTGATTAGGACACAGAGCGGGCAAATTGTGAGTACTCTTATCTTTCAACATGGTTCCATTCCTTTCTTATCAGGCATGCGGTAGAGTAACATGCTAGAATGAGCTGTGTTTACCTGGCTTGATGCATTCATGACAAGCAATGGGGGGTTGATCCCAGGATGTCCTTCCATCCTCGTTAACAAACACTTCCATAGCACTTACTGGGTGCCAGGTACTCTCCGAAGTATTTTGCAAGTGTTGGCTCAGTTAATCATTATAAAAAAATCTATGAACTCTGTACTATGCTCACCCCCATTTTTCAGACAGAAAATTGAGGCGCAGAGAGTTTCAGTAATTTACTCAAGGTCACACAGGTGATAGGAGGCAGATCCCAGGTTTGAACACAGGCAATCCGACGTCAGTGACTTTCATCTTAAGCAGAAAATAATTCCAAGGCCATAGATTATTAGCAGTGAAAGATGGGCTCGCTGTTAGCTTCAAATGTACTATTATCACCATCCAACGTTTATCATCAAAGATGCTATCACTCTGAGACGCTCTAGGACACAGCCATAATGAAATGTAAGAAGACAAAAACCACTTACTCTGTATCTAAACATTCTCGAGAGGATCAGCAAGATGTCTCTAAAGCTGCCAAATAATTAGCGGAAAAGCAAAGGCATAAAGCTTAAAAGAAGATTGTTCCTTTTTCATTCAATGATTCCAACATTTAAAACAAAACAAAAAACTTCCACGAAGCGAGGCCCTAGTGTGAGCGCTGGCCATAGAGGGATGAGGTGGACCCTGCCCCCAGCTCAGCAGGAGCTACCAGTCAGCTGAGGACAAGGACATAAACACAACGGCAGTTTGCTACAGCATGGAAATTCGCGCGCAGAAGAAAGAACACATATCGAGAACTAAAAGGAAGAAAGAGTAGGGAGAGTTCACCGGGCTCCTAGAGTGAGAAGTACAGGGCAGGGAAGTTTCCAGAGGAGGCGAGATTTGAACTGAGGCTTGAAGAATGGGGACCAGGGAGAGTGGAGGGTCTCCCAGTCGCGGCAATAGTGACAGTTGGGGCTGCCTAATGCTTTGTTGTGACGGCCTGGCGTCAGCAGCATCCCTGGCCCCCACCCACTACATCCCAGTAGGACAATTCAAAAATATCTTGAGACATTGCCAAAAGTCCCCCGGGGGAACCAAATCGCCCCCAGTTAACAAAGGCTGAGCTTGGAGGAAATAGTGGTGGGAATGACTGGGGTCGGGGGGAGAGAGAAAGATACCTGCCAGGGAGGGGCACGCCTGGAAAGAGCTGGACGTGCAAAGTGTGAGGCGCTACATGGCTGCTCGTGGTTTTGATGATGACCGAGGAGGAAAAAATGTGTGGTGACCTGGAGCGAGCCTGTAGCAAACACAAACAGGCCAGAGACTTAACTAGAGGATACAGTGAATCATAAGTTCAAGCCGTGCCGCCCCGGCTGGCTGTGGGGGGCCGATGCCAGCATACACACCAATTAGGCGGGTTGCAAATAGATGTGGTGACTCGTTCTGAGCAAAGGAACCGCATTCTCTTGGAAGGCAGGCTGGAGGCTTCCAAACAGACAGCTGTTTTCTAAAGGAAGTCAGACGTGGTCCAGCATGGGGAGAGAGGAGGTGTGGAGTTCACCTCCGTCTTTAAGCCATGCCTGTGGACAGCATTAGACTAGGTGGTGGGTTATCTTCAACTCTGACAGCCATCGGTGTATCCAGTGAGGCCTCCCCGAGCACTAAGATCACTTCTTCCCTATTTAAGGAGAGTCTCTACCATACTTGATGACAATCCTGTTGAGTGCTTCGGTCCACCCCTTTTAAACTTTAATTTTTTTAAATATTACCTTTCATTACACTCTTAGAAGAGATGAAACCTAATTCAATTTCTCCTTGATGACTTAAGCGGGTCACTATCATCATCAGGGCCGTCTCTCTAAAGCATGGTCTAATGTATTTCAGATCCTTTGGCAGGTTAAGTGGGCCAATGACTGCAACTATGGTTTTGTAAACTTTCTGTCTCATTATCACAGGTGGATGTCAGGTGCAGATTTTCACAAAGTTCTCGTTCTGTTGTACTCTTTTGCCATCATTCGAAAATGCTGTCAGTAATCTTTTCCTTTTTTTTTTTTTCCAAAGAAACATGATAACTAAGTTTGCTATATTTATATGTAGGAACAGCTAGTAAGTTCTGTTGATCATCACAAACACTTATGTAGTGTTTAACATATGCCAGGCAGTGTTCTGAGTTTTAAAACCTTTCTGTGTGAAAAGTGTTTGGGTTTTAGTACGTGGAGTTTTTGCAACTATGTTAGTGGTCTTTCTTTTTCTGTTGAAGTGCATGCAGTTCTGTGTTCTGAGGAGTTAGGTTGCTAGAAGTTTGCATTCAACTAAATGAGACTCTACTGTGATATAACCCTTGCAGTAATTGCTAAACTCAGAAAGCAGGTTATACTTTTAGCAACCTAAAACTCTTTTCAACAAAGCAGCAAGAAGCAAAGTGAGATTTTTCAAAACCAAACCAAACCAAAGCATTAGGCCAAAGACTTGTGCACACAATCCATTTAAGAGTCGCATCTTTTTGACCTCTTTCAAACAGGAAGCCGCTTAGGGCCCCTTATCAAATGGCTAAAGCATGCCTATTCACAAACAGGCAGGTCAAGAAATTCAGGGATTTGAAGAAAAATACGAGTGTTTCAGGACGGATGTGTTCAAAAGGCCTGGAAAGAAATGCTGGGAGGGTTGCCCTCTCTTCCTATGAAACATCACAACTTCTGGTGGGAAATCAAGAAAGGAAACTGGGCAACCATGATGATTAGTCACAAGGAAGGGGACAACAAGCATTCTGAAGCCAACAGCTGCAGAACAATGGGAACCGTGTGAGGCTATTTTTGTTTGGTTTCAGCAATTAATTGAACCTGCTGGAAACTGACAGTGTACTCAGGCTTCTCACACTCTTCTCTTACTAAAAGTGGAAAGTTTCCATGCCAAAAAATAGTTATCTTTTTTCCTGCTTAAGAATGATTAAAATGCCACACGGCTCTTTCAGCTTCATGTGTTTATCTCAAAACGAGCTTATTATGAACATAAAAATATTCAAACCTACAAAAATGACAAGTCTCTTATTGTGTTTCCACTGCTACTGTTTTGCAGCTATTGTAAAGGCTGGGATTTGGAACCCTGAAGCTGGAATTGTAATGTCTTGGGGACCTTCCTTGGCAGTAGGTATGGAAAGGAGTAGCCGAAAGCCTTCATGAGCAGATGGCTCTTGTAGTGGCCCTCATCGTTCTTTGTTGTTTTGTTTTTCTGTTTCGTTTTTTGTTTTTTGTTTTTCTTAATTCCACATGGCGCCATAGCAAAAAATGAAAACCAACCAGGAAAGATTTGAGGACTCCCTACAATTTTTCTAGTGCTTTCCAAACTGCCCCAAAGTGAAGGCAGGTGAAATTTTTACGATTTCAAATCAGAAAATGAAATTGTACAGAATTGTGAAACATAAAAACAAAAACAAAAACAAAAAAAACCCTGTGGCCAGCTTATTGGAACGGACAAACAGTTTCTGGGTTTGGCAAGCATCTTCCCAACCACCAGTGGTTGTTAGGAACAGACCTGGCTTAAGGAGCTTGAACATATTTTCATAAGTTTAGAACCTCCCTTTGAACTGGAAGTCTAAAAGCTCCAAGGCACAAGAGCTTTAGCAAAGTGGGCACAGGGACCACAGAGGAGCACCTGAGATGGTTTCGATAGACATCGACTCCTAATT
This sequence comes from Leptonychotes weddellii, assembly GCF_054177405.1. NCBI lineage: Eukaryota > Metazoa > Chordata > Mammalia > Carnivora > Phocidae > Leptonychotes > Leptonychotes weddellii. The sequence goes on from NC_138370.1 coordinate 103,545,439, forward strand.
CAATCAGTGCTGGGGGAAAGATGGGCAACTTCAGGCACTTTCTCTGAAAGGGGTTGTCTCAAGAATGCCAGAAAGGTGGAAACAACTGGAAAATTGTAGGTCCCTGGGTGGGAGCCATGCATGCCCATGCCATAGCGGAGGAGACAGGAATGAGCAAACAGGAGTGAATGTGAATATAGAATAAGTTCCATGAGATGATGCAGTTGGGAGAGAGATGGTGAGCAGGAGGTGGAGATGACCAGGAAGGGCTCCCATAAACCACTCTAATTCTTGTGCCTTCTTCAACCCTTCTCTTCTTAGCTTCCTAGCATCCCTGGGACCTAAATACGTTATTCTGTCCCTTTCTTCCAACCTACCCGTGTGGGCACAAAAATCATGACATTTTCCAGTAGACATTTATTCTACCTTTTCCTGGTTAATTTTCTTCCATTTGGGCCCTCTATATTTTACCTATTGGATATGGTCTGCTGAGATAGCATGTGATCCTTGCAGTTTTTTGGAGTTTTACTTTTGAGCAGAACATCAAAAATACTTCAAAAAGTTAGAGAGCTCATCTCCCTCAAGGGAAGCATCTGAAAAGACTGTTTATCGGGTCCAGCTGTCTAAACTCCCCAGAGCTGATTTCTGCCCTTCTGTAGTCTGGTTCTTTACTTTTCTTGTGATTCTGTGAACCATTCCAATACATTCTTTTTCCAGTTGTCAATTTTTGCTGCTGTCATCACTTAGAAGATTGCATTATCTTCCTAGACAACTGTATACAGCTGAAGTGAAATTTTCATGTGAAATACTCTTCTTTTAGGAGTCAAAATACATTCTTTTGTGTGTGTGTGTTTTTTTTAATTTATTTTCTATTTTTTATTATTTTTTTAAATGCCAGTATGGTTAATATACAGTATTCTATTCATTTCAGGTGTACAATATAGTGATTCAATTCTTCCATACATCACCCGGGGCTCATCACTGACAGGTGCACTCCTTAATCCCCATCACCTATTTCACCCATCCCCCCCACCTCCCCTCTGGTAACCATCTGTTTGTTCTCTTTGGTTAAGAGCCTGTTTCTTGCTTTGTCTCTGTCTGTCTTCTTTTCCCTTTGCTCATTTGTGCGGTTTCTTAAATTCCACATATGAGTAAAATCATACGATATTTGTCTTTCTCTGACTGACTTATATTTCACTTAACAATATACTCTCTAGCTCCATCCATATCCTTGCAAATGGCAAGATTTCATTCTTTTTTAGGGTTGAATATTATTTTATTGTGTATACACACCACATCTTCTTTATCCGCTCATTTACTGATGAATACTTGGGCTGCTTCCATAATTTGGCTACTGTAAATAATGCTGCTATAAACATAGTGGTGTATGTATCCCTTTGAATTAGTTTTTTTTATATTTTTGGGGTCATCACCCAGTAGTGCAATTAGTGGATCATAGGATCGTTCTATTTTTATCTTTTCGAGAAGCTCCATACTGTTTTCTACAGTGGCTGCACCAACTTGGATTCCCACCAACAGTGCACAAGGGTTGCTTTTTCTTCACATCCTCCCAACACTCGTTGTTTGCTTGAAGTATTCTGACCTCAGACTGATTGATGTACAGTGTCAGTCTTCAGTGGTTTGTGTAGAAATGAGAGGGGGGAGTGATGGGGAGAGAGAGAGAGAGGGAGAGGGATTGATAAGAGAAAGAGAGTGCATAGGGGAAGGAATATGATTAGGAAGCCAGTTATTCCAGGACCAACAAGGCCTAAATTAGATTAAATAAATGACATAGTGCACCATTTCTGATCTGTAAACTCTCCCTGTTTTATTACTTCTTTCTTCAGTACTTATCTACAGATCAAGCCCTGCGTAACAATCTGCAAGTCAACTCTATTGCCCCACAGAACCAATAGAGTTAAGCTAGGTAGACAATCAGAGTCAAATTCTTAAGATTTATATGATTTGAAAATTTCAAATGATATTTTAATTTTTTGATATTCCAGGTAAAGCAATGGTGTGCTTAGTTTACTTGTATCTTTTCCCCCTTATAGTCTCATTTTTATACTATTTATACTTTTTCAAACTACATATTTTTTATTGAAGTATAGTTGACATATAATCTTATATTAGTTTCAGGTGTACAAAATATGATAGTTATGTACATAACAAAATGCTCACCATAATAAATGTAGTTACCATCTGTCACCATGCAAAGCTATTACAATATTATTGACTACGTTCCCTTTGTTGTACTTTTCATCTCCATGACTTATTTTATCACTGAAAGTTTGTGCCTCTTAATCTCCTTCACCTATTTCACCTCTTCCACCAAACCCTCTCCCTTCTGGCAACCACCAGTTTGTTCTCAGTATTTATAAGTATGTTTCTGGTTTTTCTTGTTTGTTTTGGTTTTTTAGATTCCACATATGAGTGAAATTATATCATATTTGTCTTTTTCTCTCTGACTTACTTCACTTAGCATAATACCCTCTAGGTTCATCCATGTTGTAAATGGCAAGATTTCATTCTTTTTTATGGCTAATATTCCATTGTGTATATGTGTGGTGTGTGTGTGTGTGTGTGTGTATCACATCTTCTTTTTCCATTCACCTATTGATCGACACATGACTTTCTTCCATATCTTGGCTATGTAAATAATGCTGTAATAAGGATAGGCATGCATGTATCTACTCAAATTAGTGTTTTTATTTTCTTCAGGTAAAACCCAAAAGTGGAATTACTGGGTCGTGTGATGGCTGCACCAATTTACATTCCTACCAAAAATGCATGAGAGTTCCTTTTTTCTCCACATCCTCACCAACACTTGATTTTTCTTATCTTTTTGGTTCTAGACATTCTGACTGATGTAAGGTGACACCTCTTTGAGGTTTTGATTTGCATTTCCCTGATGATTAGTGATGTTGAGCATCTTTTCATGTCCCTGTTGGCCATCTGTATGCCTTCTTTGGAGAAATGTCTATGCAGGTCCTCTATTTTTAATTAGATTATTTGTTTATTTGGTGTTAAGTTATATGAGTTTTTCATATATTTTGGATATTAACCCCTTATCAGATTCATCATTGGCAAATATTTTCTTCCATTCAGTAAGCTGTCTTTTTGTTTTATTGATGGTTTCCTTTGAGGTGCAAAAGCTTTTTAGTTTGATGTAGTCCCAATAGCTTATTTTTGCTTTTGTTTCCCTTGCCTGAAGAGATAGAACCAGAAAAATATTGCCGATGTCCAAGAGATTACTGCCTATGTTTTATTTTAGGAGTTTTATTGTTTCAGGTCTTACATTTAGGTCTTTAGCCTATGTTGAGCCAATTTTTGTGTGTGATGTATACATTACATTTTCTTTTCTTTTTATCACTTTAATTCTCTTTGCTTTTATCTTAGATGTGTCTTAAATATATTAAAGTCTTTTTAAAGCAGGTAGTCTGAAACATAATTACAGATGGAAATGGCACCCAAATTAAATACCTACTAAATACAATGTTTTACAACCACTAACCCATGTACATCATGACTCATTTTTATCAAATCTTGAAAACTCATGTAACAGCCACTTGGTTCCTGCATATTTTTGTACCATAGGTCTTCATTTGTTGAGGTACCTTCAGTACCACCTCAAACAATCACTTGTTGCTGAGAACAAGTGACCTCAATACAGAATCTATTATACATGGTAAGTTAGCACTGATTTACTCTAGATTAATATTGTGCTTGTGCTACCATTCACATTTCCAATAAAACCACACACAGAACAAATGCAATTTTCTAACACTTGAATCATTTGAATTCAATTGTTAATTCAATTGTTTTCCATTGTTAATGTCTCATTATATACTCACACATACACCTGGATCAAAATATATAGCATTTTATAAGATTTGGGCAATTTTTCACCAGTAATTATACATTTGGGGATATTTTTCCTCACCTCTGATTTATTGATGGTCCTGCCTTGTTTCTATAGCAATGTCTTGAGTTATTACAGCTTCAAGCTTTCTGAAAAAATGTATTTGTTCACACCAGAGGAGCACAGAAGAGAAATGACTGCTATAAATTCTAGCTATACTCAGGCTCCTGAGTTACCGACAGATAAACCCAGGTGGCTTTCATCAGCCACACATGGTTATCAAGGATCATTCAGCCAGTAAGCTTGTATTGTCCTGACTGTCATAGCAGGAAGATGTCTAAATGACAGGCTTCTTTACTACAGCCCCAAATTGTGGGGAATCAGATCATGGACCAAATTTCACATCAATTTCGGGCAAGTTAATGGTATCAACAACCTCTTGGTTCTATTTGATAAACTGGATCCAAGTGTTTTTATCCATTTAACTATACTAAAAACCCCTACTCTGGAGCTTGTAACCAAGTGAGTTTATATATCACAAATCCATAGGTATGAGAAGCCCAAGCCCCCTAAACAGAAGAAATAAACAAAAAAAAGGTATATACATCATGCATGAGACAAGGACTACAGGGGGACCGATGAGGGTATCTTAGTAAGTCTCGTCCTGAATTTAGTCATGTTCATTCTTCAGATAAGTTGATAGTCAAGTAATCCTTTCTAATTTTGACATAAAATAAAAAATCAGAAATTCAGACACCACTAATTTGTACTTGTAAAATGATTTATTTAGGATTTGAACCATCGTCTATTTTTTCATATTCTGGGAGATAAATGTTGACTAAGCAAAATGAGGAAAATACGACAATATAGTTCAAAGATGTTTTAAAAAAAACTAGTAAAATGGGGGTGCCTGGGTGGATCATTTATTAAGCGTCTGCCTTCGGCTCAGGTCATGATCCCAGGGCCCTACCCTGCTCCACGGGAAGCCTGCTTCTCCCTCTCCCACTCCCCCTGCTTGTGTTCCCTCTCTTGCTATGTCTCTCCCTGTCAAAAAAATAAATAAAATCTTTAAAAATAAGTAAATAAATAAAATAAAAATAAATAGGGGCGCCTGGGTGGCTCAGTCGTTGGGCGTCTGCCTTCAGCTCAGGTCATGATCCCAGGGTCCTGGGATCGAGCCCCGCATCGGGCTTCCTGCTCGGTGGGAAGCCTGGTTCTCCCTCTCCCACTCCCCCTGCTTGTGTTCCCTCTCTCGCTGTCTCTCTCTGTCAAATAAAATCTTAAAAAAAAAAATAAATAAAAATAAATAAATAAATAAATAAATAAATAAAATCTTTAAAAAAACTAGTAAAACAATTTTAAAAATAATTAATGCATAAACTACAATCACCCATTATCTTTAGTAGAGCAGGTCTGGCATACTTCTACAAGCAAGACACATCTTGTGTCCTTTTCCAGGTCCATAGTTTTGATGTTTCATGGCTTCTTGACTTCTTCCCTTCAGCCTATTGTTACTGCTTGTCACCTTTAATTATTGCCTTACTTTTTTGTTCCCAGACAAGTCTACTGAAAGCCAAGCCATCACCATCTTCACTCCCCACTCATTCCTGTAATGTAGCCTCACCTTCCACTTTTTCTCAGTGAAGTCACAAACAATACTGTCATGGCCAAAATCAATGTTTGCACTTAAGACGATATTATTGGACCTGTCCACTGTATTTCACATGACTAAACCAGTCCATCCCTCCTTAAACTTTTGGCTTTCATGAGCTGTCATTCTTCTGCTTCAGTCCTTCATTCAATTTTCATTATCTTCATAGAAAAGTCCAAGGTTACTAGTCTTCATATTCAAGCTCTTGATTATCTCTTCAAGTTCATATTTTGCCACTTTGACATCCCAGTCTCATTGCTCTATGTAACCACTAAACCAGGGCCATATTGACACTTTTTTGATTCTGTGAACTTACTCTGTCCTTTCTGGACCATTTTCCTTTCCTAGAACACTCTCTAACCTACATTAACCCACATTTCTTTACCCCTCAGCTTAGCCACCATTTCCTGCAGCATCTTCTATGAGATCCAGGTCCTCATTAGTGGACTTAGCCGTGTGCTTCTATAGAACCACATGGTTCTATAGTTTCCCTCACTATAACCTTCATCAGAATGCACTGTAATTCCTTCCTCTGTTTTCTTAGCAAGTTTTGCTATAGAATCAAAGAATAATATCCACAGTTATTTTAAAAGGCCATTTAAATAATTCTCCCTTCTCTCCCTACATATATATGAGTGGGACCATTATTTCTGCATATGCTTCAGACAAAATAACCTATCACACTAGATTAAATGTAAAACCTGCTGTCTTAGATATAGGAGAATCTACTGCCTTATATTAAGCCAGATCAATTTGCAAGAAATATGAAACGGTGCCATCCGTCTAATAATTTTGTTTTGAATTGGAAAATGTAGTTTTTTAAAATAAAAATTATTTATGATGATGTAATGGATTTGCTGTTATTTTTGAATAAATTATAAAATTACTATAGTGAATTTTTTCAGTTTTAATTTATAATATTGTAAATATTGATGTATATAACTAAAAAAAAAAGTAAAGTCCTTTGAGATCCTCAATAACAAAAAGCTGTTTTAGAGTTCTAAAACAAAAAAGTCTGAAAACTGCTGTTATAGCTCTGTTTACAAAAACTGAACAGTACCGAGCCTTCTACTCTAGGAATCTGGCATCTCTCTATTTATCTAGATCTTCTTTAATTTCATTCAGCAGTATTTTGTAGCTTTTAGTGCAGAAGTCTGCTAATATTTTGTTAATTTTTTTCTCACTTTAGTTTTTGGTGCAATTATATATATATACACATATATATATATATATATATATTAAGATTATTTATTTGAGAGAGAGAGCGAGAGCATGAGGGGGGTGGGGAGAAGAAGAAGGAGAGGGAGAAGCAGACTTCCTCCTCACCCCCCACCCCGGGGCTGAACACAGAGCTAGATGTGGTGGTGGTGGTTGATCCCAGGACCCTGAGATCATGACCTGAGCTAAATGTCATGACCTTAACCGAGTCAGTCACTTAGGTGTCCCAGTTTTGGGTGTGATTATAAGAGAGTAATTTTTTTAATTTTCCTTTTTCCATTGTTTCTTATTAGAATATAAAAATAAAATTGGATTTTGTGTCAATTTTGTATTCTGTAAACTTCACTGAGTAGTTCTAGTCATTGTTTTGTAGATTCTTGAAGATTCTAAGTGCAAACAATCATGTCACCTATGAATAAGGAAGTTTCACTGCTTCCTTTCCAGGTTCCATTCTTTCACTTGCCTGCTGCTGTGGCTATATCTACGGGAAAAATTTAGAATTGAAATGGTGAGAGCAGATATCTGTTTCTTTTTCCTCATCTCAAAGGGGAAGTTTTTAGTCTTTGATCATTTGGTATGTAGAATTTTTTAAATTTGTTTTGTGTGTTTTTCTTTGTAAATGCCCTTACTGCATTGAAGAAGTCCCCTCTTATTCATAGTTGAATAAGAGTTTTTAACATGAATGGGTGTTGAATTTTGCCAAATGCTTTTTTTATATCTTTCTAGATCTACATGAGTTAACTACATGGTTCACTTCTTTTATTCAGCTAGTGCAGTTAATTATATTAATTGATTTTTTGAATGTTTAATCTTTGCATTCCCGATATAGAAATTATCTGGTCATGAAATATTTGCTTTTGTATATATTGCTGGATTAAGTATGCTAATATTTTATTAAGGATTTTTGAATCTATGTTAAATTCTATTGGTAACTAATTTTAGCTACTTTAAATTCCTCATCTATTTATTCTAACATGTCAAAGTCAGTTTTTACTGACCATTTTTTTTTGACTACTGGCTACAATTTTCTGGTTTCTTCTCCCATAACTTGTGATTTTTAATTATATACTGAATACTGTATATGATGCATTAAAGGTGATTTATATGCTAATATCTTCCTCTGAAGAATGTTGATTTTTATTTTTAGCAAGCAGTTAACTTTGGCTGCAACAAAATTGAATTGTGCATCCCATGCTATAACTAAGGGCTGGAACCTTGGCTGGCTCCCCTCAGCCTTGGAGCTACAGTCTTCGCTTCTTGATGCCTCCCTTGTACATTTGCAGTTCGAGATTCGGCCCAAGACTGGGGCAGAATCGACACAGTATTGTAAGCCCTTCCTCATTTCTCCACTTACTTTCTAGCCACTTGGGTCCTACTAAATTCTGTCCTCTGCTTCATTAAGTCCACAAGACTATGATATCTGCTTGAGTTTTTGCCACCCCATGTAGTATGGACCGGACTGGAGTGTACCCACGGGAGAAAAGCTGCACAAATGCAAACTCACCTATGTGTAGTTTCCTTATTTTGAGAGCCGATTATCCTTTAATTCTTGATCACCTGTCATCACTCTCCAATGCCTTAAAATACTGGAAAGTGGAATAGCTTTAAGTCTTTCCTTTGGAACAGTGATTGAAATAGCTCAGACTTATTTGCCAAAAGGGCAAGAATTCCTTTTGAACAAACCATATTTAGGAAACATTTGAATTGAAAACTCTGGTTTTGTTTCATATTCATAGCAAGTGTTATGCTAGAGAGGAAAATATCCTCTATGGTTGTTTCTTATTATAGGTAACATTTTCATGGTTATAGTTATGTGGGATCAATGGATACTCAAAGATAACATTTAGAGAGTCTTTGGCATGTGGTAGAATTGTACGAAGTACTTAATGCAGATAATTTTATTTAATCATTACAAGCCTCCAATAAGGTAAGCACTAATATTATCTTTATTATATCCTTACCTTTATTAATAAAGATATATATGTCCTTATTATATATAATATCCTTATTATATATATCTTATTATATTATGTATAATATTATCCTTATTGTATATGTCCATCTTATGTATAGGTGAAGAAGTTGAGGCCAAAATAACTAGCAAACACACCACTGGTAAGTGATAGGGTTGGGATTTAAGACCAAGAACTTTGTTCTCAAAATTAACTCACAATCCCATTGGTTTATTGTCTCCCTGTTACTACTGAAGGGATATCTGGAAGTTTGCTTGAAGGGGCAGCTGGTAGTATGAACTCGTTTCCTGGAACAGAATGGTCAGGTTAGGCTCCAAACTGTATATGCCTTCTCTGTAGCAGACACTTTCATCTGCTTATAACTATTTTCTCCTTAATTTTTTAACAGTTCTGTGAGGCTGATATTATTAGATCAGATCCTGATAGAGGCAAGCTTTGGAATACAAATATCCCAGGTCTTTATCCATTTCTTTTCTTTTTTTTTGAGTGAGAGGGTGTGCACTCACTTAAGTGGGGTCGGGGAGGGGGCTGGTGCACAGAGGGAGAGAAAGAGAAGGAAGGAATCTCAAGCAAACTCCCCGCTGAGTGCTGAGTGCGGAGCCCACTGCAGGGCTTGATCTCTTGACCTTGAGATCATGACCTGACCCGAAATCAAGAGTCAAGAGTTGGACACTTACCCGACTGAGCCCCCCAGGCACCCCGAGTCTTTATTCATTTCATACTGCCTTCTGCTCCTCAGTGCTGCCTCCTCTGTCCCTGTCTCCCCTGCATGTCACACTGGACCTCCTCATCTATTAATCTCACTCCAGTCTAACTTCAAACCACAGAAACAATGGCAAAGGCAGTGACATGACCTCCAAATGAGACAAAACAATACCAAATCAAAATCTTGTTAGTTATCGCTCCCATTATAAAATGGTACTTGCTGTATTCTTTTAATTTGTTCCCTTTTCCTCTTTTTTCTTACTGAGCACATTTAGGCTTAACAGATAATGCTTAAGATATTTTCATATGCAGATGCCTTTTTTTCTGCATCACAACATTGGTTTGGTTTCTAGAAAAACATGAGCAAAATCTCAGTGGCTTCCAAGGACATGAATTATTTAATATTTTATGTTAGTTTATCTCATTTACAGGAGTGTCCCTGGGACATATTCATTTACACAGGAAAGACGTCAGGGGGAACATTTTAAAAACTATAATAATAATAATGGCCAAATAGAAGTCTGAAATCATTGTAAACTACTTTCTACTCTCAGATTGCATTAAAGTGCATGGCATATTTACAAAATTTTCATGAGGCTTTTAACTTGGTGGAGCTCATTCAAGATGTCCAAATTACTTATTTGCATCCTGCTCTGAATAAACTGACTAGATTTAATGACCTGATACCTCACTCTGAATCACTGTAACACAGGTCCCTAGTTAATATACTCCTTCTGTTGTTTGATTATCTCATTCTTCAAGAGTGAAATTATAAAATCAAGCCCTGAAATGCATAAATCAACTTTCCTTCTATGTGCCATAATATTGAGTTAGGGAAATTTACTTGAAGTATATTGAAGTTAATTAGGAACTTCCCACTTGCCTCTCATTTATCCTTTCCTCTTAGTACCAGTTTGTGCTCTGACCATGCTGTGTGCTGTCATTTTCAGTTACACCAGGAGAGTTAATTTCCCGTATGTGCCCTTCTCACTGCCACTCCAGGAATGGAGAATTGAAATTCTAGTCAGTTCGGTCTGTCACGGCAGACTATTTCCAAACCATCTGCTATCTCAGAAAACAATCCGTCCCGACAATGCCCTTAGCCAAGTCACAACTCTGATATTGTTACTTGTAGTCAACATGAAGATGACTAACCTGCCATAGCTAACTGTCATGTGTTTTGACTGAACAAAAATAGATCCTGCAGACCCCCGTGTTAATTCCTCATTAGGACAGGAAAGCCCGGGGGAAGTTAATAATGCCTGTGACATCCTATCTGAGGGGGACTGTTAAATGGGAATTGCCCTTTATGGCTTTTCCTGGAGGATCTTGTCAGGCCTTAATTAAGTCATCCATTAACCTCTACAAATGGATTAACTATATATTTACTTGAGAGATAACAGTTGCTGGTCATTTTGTGAGAAAGCGTTGTTTTTTTCTAAATTTTATTTATTTATTTCTTTTAAAGATTTTATTTATTTGTCAGAGAGAGAGAGAGCAAGCACAAGCAGGGGGAGCGGCAGGCAGAGGGAGAAGCAGGCCCCCTGCTGAGCAAGGAGCCCCATGCAGGACTCGATCCCAGGACCCTGGGATCATGACCTGAAGCAAAGGCAGACGCTTAACCAACTGAGCCAGCCAGGCTTCCCAAGAAAGTTTTTTAAAAATGTTTTTCGTCTTTATTGGGATGGAACAGAAAATAACCCCTCATGTTGTCGTAGTCTAGAGTACTACATTATTTTTTTATCGAGGTATAATTGAAATACAACACTTAATAGTTTCAAATGTATAACATAATAATTCGATGTTTGTATACATTGCAAAACTGTTCACCACAATAAGTCTAGTTAACATCTGTCACCATACATAGTTAGGGATTTTTTTTTCTTATAATGAGAACTTTTAAGATCTACTCTCTTAGCAACTTTCAGATATACAATACAGTGTTATTAACGCTAGACACCATGTTGTACATTCCATTTCCAGGACTTATTTATTTTATAACTGGAAGTTTGTATTTTTTCACTCCTTTCAACCAATTTCCCCACCCCCATCCCCAGCCTCTGGCAACCACCAATCTGTTCTCTGTATCTATAAGCTTCGTTTTTGTTTTGCCTTGTTTTTTAGATTACACATACAAGCAATGTCATACAACATTGATCCTTTTCTGTCTGACTTATTTCATTTAGCATAAGGCCCTCAGGGCCCATCCATGTTGTTGCAAATAGCAAGATTTCATTCTTTTTTCTGGCCACATAATATTCCATTATATGTATAAAATATAAAATATATAATATAATTATATATTATAATGTATAAAACATAATATATTTTATATTATTATATATAATATATTTATATTTTATAATATATATTTATAATATATTACATATATATATCAGATTTTCTTTTTTTGTAATATATATTAATTATATATATCAGATTTTCTTTATTTTTTTAAAGATTTTATTTATTTATTTTAGAGAGAGTGGGTGCAAGTGTGAATGGGAGGAGGAGGGGAAGGAGAGGGAGAGAGAGAATCTCTAGCAGACTCTGCGCTGAGCACAGAGGCCTCCTCAGGGTTCGATCTCACGACCCTGAGATCAAGACCTGACCTGAAACTAAGAGCCAGACACTCAACCAGCTGAGCCACCCAGGTGCTCCTATACAAGGTTTTCTTTAACCATTCCTCCGGCAGTGGTCATGTAGGTTGTTTCCGTTTCTTGGCTATTGTAAAAAATGGTGCAGTGTACGTGGGAGTGCATATATTTTTTCAAGTTCGTGTTTTGTTTTTTAATTTCAGATAAATACCCAGAAGTGGAATTGCTGGATCATGTAGTATTTTTATTTTTAATTTTTGAGGAAATTCCATAGTGTTTTCCACAGTGCTGTACCAATTTACATTCCCACCAACAGCACACAAGTATTTACTTTTCTCCACATTTTCACCAGCATTTATCTTTTTTTGATACTAACCATTCTAACAGGTGTGAAGTGATAATCTCACTATGGTTTTAATTTGCATTTCCCTAATGATTAGTGATGTTGAGTAACTTTCCATGTGCCTATTGGCTATCTGTATGTCTTCTTTTGAAAATGTTTATTCAGATCCTCTAACCATTTTTTAATTAGAATTTTTTAAAAATTTTGCCATGAGTTGTATGAGTTCTTATATTTTGAATATTAGCTCCTTATGAGATATATGATTTGCAAATTTTTTTCCCAATCCATAGATTTTTTTTAATGATGACTTCTTTTGCTATGCAGAAGCCTTTTAGTTTTATATTGTCCCACTTGTTTATTTTTGCTTTTGTTGCTTTTGTTTTGGCATCAAATCCAAAAACTCATCACCAAGACTGATGTCTAGCAGCTTGCCATCTATGTTTTCTTCTAGAAGATTTATGGTTTCAGGTCTTACAATCAAGTCTTTAATCTATTTTGAGTTAATTTTTGTTTATGATATAGGATCGTGGCTGTCCAGTTCTCCCAGCCCCATTTGGTGTTAGAATACTACATTGTTTCCAGTCACCATATCCTTTTAACTCAATTTGAAGTATTCTCTCCAATCGGATCACTCTCTTTGTCCCTCAGGCCCTCTTTACCTACTTTTTGACCTACTGCAATAGCCTTTTTACTCCTTCCCTCCTCATTGGACTCTCCTTACTCCAGTCCATTTTTCATATTCCACATCCATGTTATTTTTTTCTTAAAGACAAATCTATCCTGCCAAATTAGTGTTTAAAAATCTCTGTTAACTCTTGCAGCACCTGGGTGGCTCAGTCAGTTAAACATCCAGCTCTTGATTTTGGCTCAGGTCATGACCTCAGGGTCGTGAGATGGAGCACCGCATCAGGTTCCATGCTAAGCAGAGAGTGTGCTGGAGATTCTCCCTCTCCTTCTGCCCCTTCCCCCTCATTCTCTCTCTCTCTCTTTCTCAAATAAATAAGTTTTTTTAAAAAAAAAATCTGTTAACTCTCCATTTACTAAATTATGAAGCTCTAAAGCTTTCTAATAGCATAAAAGAACATTGATAATCTGAAGCAAAAAAGGCTTTGCAGCCTTTCTTCCTTGATGTCCAGTCACCAACAGGTGTAGCCATGCCAAATTCTGTTACCCAGCACTCCCCAGTTTTTATTCTCTCTGTGCCTTCTACATACTTTCCTACTGCAACATATTTCAAGATTTCTTCCACACGGCACAATCTTTTTCATTCTTCAGAACTCTGTTCACAAGCTTCTTTGTGAAATCTTTCTCACTACCTCAGCCAGAGTCAGTATCTCCTTTTTCTAAACACTCAGAGCACTTTTATCATAATTCCATAATAGTACTTATCAATTTTTATTCCAATAATGTATTTACATGTTTTTGTCTTAGCAGACTGTAACATCTTTGAGGCAAGGGACAGGGTTCTATAGGTCTCGATATAAGTAGGACTTAACAAAACAGCTTCGGTAATATTAGGTGCCCAATAATTGTTGCTTAATGGGTTAATTCAACTGGCTGGGAGAGAGGGAGGGTATTTATTTGGTTTTCAAGATTCTGTCTCCATTGTCATGAAGAGTGGCTAAATTGAATGTATATCTATAAATACGAATAATGAGGAGATCAACAAACCAATTAATGCATTCATTCATTCTTTTCTTTAAAAGGCATTTACTGGGGCACCTGGGTGGTTCAGTCAGTTAAGCGTCTGCCTTCAGCTCAGGTCATGATCCCAGGGTCCTAGGATCAAGTCCCACATCGGGCTCCCTGCTTGGCAGGAAGCCTGCTTCTCCCTCTCCCACTCCCCCTGCTTGTGTTCCCTCTCTCGCTGTGTCTCTCTCTGTCAAATAAATAAATCTTTAAAAAAAATAAAAATAAAATAAAAGGAATTTACTGAATCATTTTCTATATTTCTGACACACGATTCTGATACAGACTGCCAACATATAGGCAATATGAAGTATGTAAGAGAAATAAAAAAAAGAAAGAGAGAAGATAAAATGTGAGAGCTGAAATAGACCTTAGGGAGTTATGTAGATCAGCTATTGTCAAATTCTTTTTAGCTGATTGACCTGTTCGTCAAAAAAAAAAAAAAAAAAACCTTATACAAAAACCTAATAAATAAGACAGATAAAGGAATAGCTGCCTAATTTGAAATAAAAGGTGAAAAGGGAGATCTGCTTCCTTGGCCACATCTTTTTAGAGACTCTTGAAGTATCCCTGGGTGAATCCTAAAGCTCCAAGTTACAGGGTTACAATTTATCTAGACCAATCCCCATGTTTTGTTTATGAGAGAACTAAGTGAAAGCAAGAAATGCACAGTGACTTGGGCAAGTGACAGTGTTAGAGAACAGCATTGCTGGATTCACTGACTTCCAGCTTTTGTCTGTTTGTGTTCACATAAACCAAGCTAGGAGGATCAAAAATGAACCCAACATATAAGACTGAGTGGTTGCAAACTACTCTTAAAAACTACTCAAGGTGCCAGTAGCTAGCAAATAAAGGACAATCGTTGTGGAGGCAATGAAAAATGCTTCTGTTAGAAGCTGGGTCTTAAGATAATAATAAAAATGGTTTGGACAAGAGGAGGTGGGAAGAAGTTCGTGGATGAAGAATGAAAGATATCTGATAAGGAGAGTTTCTGGGCCGGAATGATGTTAACTTCAGCCAAGGGGAAGGTTAAAGAATCATTATGAAGAATTTCATGTTCTTAAAAATGCCAATACCTTTTCATCTAACTATTAAAAGATAACCATTCTTTAGTAAAAATGGCACTTGAGGTTTGTGTAATGACACACCTTTAGTAAAATAAGGCAGCTAAATGTCATCCCTCAATGTTCTTCCTTGCTTTGCTGTCTTTGTAGAAGAGCATGGTACTGATCTGCTTATAATCCATCAATAGCCTCCTGTTGTCTTAAGGATAGAAATCAAATTCTTTAGCAGGACATACAAGTTAGATCTTCCTTCACCTCTTCAACAGAAGCTCTTTTAAAATTTCCATTTTCTTTTATATATATATATATATATATTTGGATTTTATTTCTTAATCTATTCTGAAAATACTTTCATTTAATAAGAATGTTTAGACCATTTGCATCCAGTGTAATTGCTCATATATTTGTATTCTTAAAAATAATATTCCTAATCAGTTTGCCAATTCTCATCTTTTTATGCCTTTTTTTTCTTTTTTGCCTTCTTTTGAAATAATTTGTTTTTTATAATTCTTTTTTTAAATTTTATTTTATTATGTTATGTTAATCACCATACAGTACATCATTAGTTTTTGATGTAGTGTTCCATGATTCATTGTTTGCATATAACACCCAGTGCTCCATTTAATACGTTTAATACCCATCACCAGGCTAACCCATCCCTCCACCCATTTTCATTCCACACGATAGCTGTGCTGTTTGTCCTTTTCTGCTTGTGCAGAGTCTGAAGCTTCCCAGTTGCTGCTTCCTGACTGCAGTACCACCCACCCCCCCAGGCAGTTTTACAATAATGCCCTGTACCTCCACTCTTAACAGGTATCAACCTGTATGATAAACATCTGCTGCACTCTGTGCTAGATAAGGGTTGTGTCATATGCTGTTAAATTGTCTGCATTTATCACAATACCTTACAGGAAGTGGAGGCTCAGTAAATATTTTTGGATGGATGGATGGATGGATGAATAAATATATTGATAGAATTTCAATTTCATTTGGATTCTATTTGATTGGAATAATGTGATTTCAGATGCCAAAAATCCTATTCATTTAGAGGTCTCTCCTAATGTGCCTGCCTGAAATTTCTGTCATTTTTTTCTTGCTTTTCTTTTGTAGCATTCATAACTTTCTGAAGGTTTTATAAGGTGCATACATTGTATTAAAAAGTGAATCACTGAAAAAAATTATTAAGAGGCAGCGAGCTCTTTAAGTTAAATTTTAATCCTATAAATCTTATTTTTTTTAAAGGCAAATGAATTATTTGCTAGGAAAAGATGTCAATTCCCAAATGCCCAGTGTCACCTAAATGGGAGAGCAAGGACTGGACTATTGGACAGGTAAATTTTAATAAAAACCCAAATGGATCACCCATTAGTGTGGGAAATTGTGGGCAGCCTGGGAGCAGCATAATTACTGGGGAGAGTGAGGTCAAGAGAGGAGATTGGTGTTTCATGCTTTCATGTTTCTAGCATGTTTCATGCTAGAAGGAGAGAAAAAGCAAGGGAAAAAAAGATATTAAAAGATACTGAATTCAAATATCCTTATTTTTCATAAAATTTATAGAGTAGGCTTTCTGATTATATTATATTTCTGATACATATTTTAGTAGGAATGCTTCATGCAAATGAAAATCATAATGAGATGTCCCCTCACACTTGGCAGAATGGCTAGAACCAAAAAGACAACAAGTAACAAGTTTTGGTGAGAATGTGAAGAAAGGGGATCCCTTTTGCACTGTTGGTGGGCAGGTACTCCCATGTTCATTGCAGTATTATTTAGAACGTCAAGATATGGAAACAATATAAGTGTCCATCAACAGAGAAATGCATAAGAAAACAACACACACACACACACACACACACACACACACAGAGGAATACTATGCAGCCATAAAAAATTAAATCCTCCCATATGTGACAACATGGATGGATCTTGAAGGCATTATACTAGTGAAATAAGTCAGACTGAAAAGGTGAATACTGTATAATCTCACTTCTATGTGAAATCTAAAAAACCAAACTCATAGATTTTCCATAGGCAGAAGCCCTGGGGAAATAGACCAAAGGTAGGCAAAAGGTACAAACCTTTAGTTATAAGATAAATAAGCTCTGGAACTGTAACGTACAGCGTGATGACTATAGTTAACGATATTGTGTTCTATATTTGAAAACAGCTTAGAGAGTAGATAGTAAAAGTTCTCATCACAAGGTAAGTTGTAACTATAGAGGTGATGGATGTTCATTAAAGTTATTATGGTAATCACTCCACAATATATACATATATCAAATCATCAGTTTATACACCTTAAATTTATACAATGTTATACGTCAGTCATATCTCAATAAAACTGGAAAAATTATTTCCAGTTAGATAACAAAACAAAATTGAATTCTATGCTATGCACAAGAGAGCCACTTAAAATAAAAGTTAAAAATAAAATGAATTTTCTAGATAAACTTTTATCAAACAGAAAGAAAGCAAATATCACAGCTTAATATCAAGTAAGGTAGAATTTAGGCCAAAAAGCATTGGCTGAAACAAGAATGTCCAGAGGGCAATTTTAAACAAAGATAACAGTTTAAGAATATCTACCAACTGATAACATAGTAAAATTTTTCATGAAACAAATTTCAGGATTATTAGAAAAATAGAAAATACAATTTGGATTTACTTCTCTGAGTCCAAAACGTATCAAGTAGATAAAATTCAGGTAATCATCCCTGTGGATGGTTCTAATATGCATGCATTTCAATAACCATGGTTCAGAACATCAGTTCCCCAACAATATACTTCACATGTCCTACCATGGTGTATTACCTCTGAGTAATTATATAAAGTACAAATTTTGCTACCAACCCTCTATTCCATAAATGGCTATGTAAATATCAGATGCACATCATGATCAGTGATCAACTATGTCACTTCTTTCAAAGTTGGTGGTGACTGGCCACCGAGCATCTGTTATTCCCATTCATTTGCAGACAGCAGAGTGTATGAATGTGTTGCCTCCTTGCCTCTCAGTGACACATGCACAGGATATTTTACAAAAGTAGGTAATAAAAGAGAGAATTGACCAACAAATACGAAAGTGCAGTGAAGAAAAGGAAAGTGATAGTGCTCAAAGTGAAATTTGAATTGATGTCCGTGGAGTCATGGAAGACATGGCTGACAATGTCAGTACTGTTGTTTGAATTTAGATGTACTGCCAGAGGAACTCACGGAAGGCAAATATCAACACACATGAGAAAAGTGACTGTGATGAAAA
The DNA here is from genome assembly GCF_054177405.1 of Leptonychotes weddellii. Taxonomy (NCBI): domain Eukaryota; kingdom Metazoa; phylum Chordata; class Mammalia; order Carnivora; family Phocidae; genus Leptonychotes; species Leptonychotes weddellii. The sequence goes on from NC_138370.1 coordinate 103,563,779, forward strand.
GCAGGAAAACGTCCCAGAAAAAGTGATGTCAGTGAAAAACTTCACATTAAAGAAACTTTCAGAGACATTTTACAATGTTGAAAGTGTAAAGGATTAAATGTTGGAAGCTGACCCAAACTTAGAAAGGAGTATGACAAACTGCCAAGGCACAGACCAAATGCTTGCTCTGTACAGTGATTCATGTAATGTGAATATCAAACAGCTCTTGATAACTTTTTTACAAAGTCATAAAATATTTTAATTTGCAATGTTTATAATATGTTAAATAGTAAATAAACAAATTTATTGCAATTTTTGTATAATTTTTTGCCTTAAAATTTTTTATCTCTTTATAAATTTATAACTGATAAAAAGAGAGGTTTTAACATTTTGACAAAAATTTCTAAAGTCAAAGAGCACTTTAATTTTTTCAACTGGCTATTAAAAATGCTTTGCTCAGCTCAATTTGCATGGTTATTTTTAGAGACCCACACTACTGTGCAATGCAAACACTTCTCATAAAAGAAAAGATTCGGAAAACCTAAGTGACATAACTAAGAAGGTAAAGCTGATGAACACATATCAGACTCAATACCCTAATAACAGAGAACATTTGTTTTCATGTGAATATGGAACTTTCACAAAAATTGTATTTGGGGCCTCAAAAAAAAGCTTCAGTAAATTCAAAAAAAAAAAATTACAGAAAAAGTTCTTTGAACATCACAGAATAAAATAAGAAATCAGTTACAACATCAGAAAAATAGGCTCTCCTCTTGGAATTGTAAAATGTTTATTTTAACAATTCTCCATCCAAAGGAAAATACAAAGCAAAAACAGAAACTACAGGATACAGTGTAAGCCTTGCTCAAAGTAATGTTTATAGCTATGAATTTTTATCAGTAAAAATTAAAGTGTGGAAATATAAACTGAGCATTTGACTCTAAAAAAAATGTCAAAGAATGAAAGCAGAAAAACAGAATTTAAAAACAACTTTTAATGATTTAGAAAATGTAAAAAATACATGAGCAAGCTAATTTATTAAACAATTAATAATAAGTGAATAAACTAGTCTCATCACAAAATAAAAAAGCACAAATATATAGAATAAGAAATAACAAGGAGTAATAATAACACAAAGAAATAAAAAATTATGAGTTAAAAAAATAACATGTGAATTTGGATAAAAGGGATAATTTTTTAGGAAAATATAATTTACAAACTGACTCAGAAGAAGAAGATACAACAGAAACACATTTCCACAAAGAAATGTAATTTTCAAAGAAGTAATCTTCCAAGAGCATCACAACCATTTTCATTAAGAAATTCTGCCAACCATCAGTGAGTAATTAATTCCAATATTATTGAATTTTTCCAGGACATAGAAAATGTAGAAAACTTTCTAATACTTTAAGAAGTGAATGTAATATTGACAGCAAAACTGGGAAAAGATATGAAAACTATAGATAAATATTTCTTATGCACATCAATAAAAACAATTCAAAATAAAGTATCAGAGAATAGAAGTCAGCAGTTCACAAAAGAAGTAACACAACGTGAACAAGGGTTCTTTCCAGAGTAAAGGATGTTTTAATATTAAGAAACCCATTAATGCAATATATTATATGATCATCTTTGTAGATGCTACAATGACATTCGATAAAACTTAATCCATTTTTCAAATGTATGAACTATCACTTACTAAATAGGAATTGAAGGACACTTATTTAACTGTTTCAAGTGTGTCAGTGTGTAATTAGCCTTAAGGCTAGTATCTTACCTACTGAAGGAATTCCTATTAAGTTAGAAAAACACAAGGATATTAGCTAAAACTGATTACTGTAACCAATGTTTCAGTACTATTAACATTGTATTGGAGTTATAAGTCAATGCAATTAGGTAAGAAAAAGATATTAGAACTATAGAAGTTGGGAAGGAAGAGACAAAATTATTACTATTACTTTCAAAAAATAACTAATAAGAAATGCAAAATAATTAATCAAAAACAAAATAATTCAGTAAGGTGGGGGATGCTAAAATTAATATTGAGAAATACATAGCTTTTGTATTTATAAAAGCCACCAAGTAAAAAATATAGTGAATCAGAAAACCATATATATGATGCCAACAAAAAATGCCTGGTAATTAACTTGATCATAAATATGTAAAACTTACATGAGAAAATATTTAAAACATCCTTAAAATACATAAGGATTCTCTTAAATTAAAAAAAACCCACAGCTAAGATTCAATATTATAAAGATTTCAGTTCTTCTTAAGTTAATTCATATATTTAATGTGATAACAATAAAATACCAACTTTTCTGAAAATAGACAAGATGATTCTAAATTTCAAAAAATAAAACTTTCTGAATAATTAAAATGCTTAATATACAGAATTACAAAGTAAAACAAATAGAGGCAGTTTACTCGGTAATATTCTCGGTGGTCTTGCCTTCCACCCTAGATATCTTTCTGTCTATACCTTTCCAAACTGGGTCCTTCCAAGAAAGGTCAATTTGCTGCTATGAAAATTAAGATTTTGATCATGTGTTTATTTAACTGTTATCCTCCTTGGCCAGAACCCCCTGCTTCCCTGATCACTACCCTCCTCATCCTCAGACTCACTGATTGCTTCCCATCAGGCTCTCTGCTTTTTACCATTAGGTAGAAAGGTACAGAAAGTATAAACTTATAAAGGTACAGAAAAGAACTACTTTTTCCTATCTTTCTCTGAACTTGTGCTTCTTTTCAAATATATTTCCAGATGATGTATATACCCATGCAGCTAGAAAGGTGCACCTATTTGATCTCTATTTAAGGAAGAACTTTCCTTTCAGCTGCAGGGAGAGCAGTCAGCTGATAGCCTGCAGCTGTCCCTGCCTTTAGAATCCACCTTGGAATTCAAGCAGAGGCCACACTCTTCCCAGAAAGTCCCCAACTTCATTGGCTGGGCTACAAGGACCTAGCCATTTCTGCCCAACATGGAATTCCTCTAATGGGTGTTTTGTGCTCCAGGGTGCCCTTTTGGGTTGGCCAAGACTTCGTCAAACCTGCACTGCACTCTGAGGCCCTTCTTGACCAAACTTCTTCCTTCCCTCCTTTCCTTTCCCAGGAGTAAGCCCCAAGTAAACCTCTCACTCTAAACTCCATCTCAACTTCCTGATGGACCCAACTGACCTTATGTGAAACTGCTCCAGCCAATTCAGGGTACCCTGGAAATCTTTTTTTTAAGTAAACTCAACTATAAAATCTCTAAGCTATTGCATCCAGAGAGAAATTAAACCACTCCCAATCCTCCCAAAGTTGACTGAACATGATTGCAATGTAGTAAGCTTGGAGCCAAGAGATCTGGAGACTAATTTACTTAACAGTCAAAAAATAAGTTTCAACTGAAAACAAAGTTAGAGGCCTAAAAGCACAATCATCTGGAATCTGTTAGTGGAGGGGCAAATCCTAAAATGCTCATGGACTGGTTTATGCCTAAAGACTAACTTTAAGGGATGAGGGCACAAAACGATGTGTGTTCATACTGATGACTCTGAATCATCAAGAAAATTTCAATTAATTGAATTCCTCTTTATGGATACAAAAAAGCATAAGGTATTTTTGGGAAGTTTTTTTTCCTCCAAAATGTTAAAAATTTTAAAAGCTGTAATAGTTGCAGGACCACATTCCACCAACGGAATTTGAACTAATGTAGACACATTCACCACGAATCCTTGACAAGTGAGATGTTGTTGTAACACATCTTTTCAATCACATCTTAAAATGTGCATTATCTAGGCTATAGTGGAATAAGTTATCTGAAAATCTAAAAACAATGTTAAGACTGGTGAGCATTCCTTAGCAGCCTACATGAAATAAAATCTGTGATTAAAAATTACTTTTGGCATTTATTTTTATGGCAGCAAAAAATGGTTTTCTGAGATAAGTGAAAGAAAGTGTGGGTGAAAATAAACTGAGCATGCCTTCCTGACATTTGAGCAAGTCAGGGGGCCGAGGAAAGCAAACTAGAGCATTAAGTCAGTTTCTTATTACAGCTCTACTTAGTAAGTCATTAAGTCTGTTCATGATATGCTTCCCTGATGGTAGTTCCAGAGTGAAAGAAATGAAACCACTAGGTTTCTTGAGCACTGAGGGTATAGTTTTGTGAATACTCAGTAATTAAATAATATAATTTTTACATTTTCAAATACTTTGGTGGAAATTGCATATATAAAATCTCTAGTTTAACAAAAACTCTAAACTTGGCCCTTTTAGGGAAGATGTGTGTGTGTGTGTGTGGTGTGCAATAATCTGGTTTAAGGTTATGCTTTCACTGCATATGCAGTGATGTGCTGAAGCAACCAACAGAGGCTTAAAAGTTTGAATTCAATTCATATCAGCCAACACCTAATTTCTTATGTCAAGCTCAGTGGCAGAAACTTGGGATGCAGAGAAGATTAAAACCTCTTGCTGTTCTCAAGCAATCTATAAGTAACAGAAGAGACACATATGTAAATAAATTAATAACATGTAACATGTGGTATAAACCATGGAACAGTATAAATGTAGTCAAGATACGGAGACAGTTTCTTTGCTGAGGTGTGAGAAGAGGATAAAAGGAGCATGGCTGGGAAGATCTAACAGAGGAGGGATGTTGGGGATGAGTCTTAGAGAGTGATCAGGGATTTGCCAGGTGAACGAGCATAGAACACATTCTAGTCTGGGGACCCCAAAATATAGACATGGAAAGACATGGTACATTTGGGGAACTGCAAATACTAGTCTGACTGGACAATAACTTGGAAAGGAGGTGGTTATGAAAAAATCTGGAACAATGGGCAGGGGCTGCATCATGGAGGAATCTGTATGACCTACATGGGAAACACATGAAGAACTGAATTTTTAAAACCCTGTTATTCTAATTCTAAAGATACCTGCTCAGGGGTCTGAATGGCGCAGTCAGTTAAGCATGACTTTTGGTTTCAGCTCAGGTCATGATCTCAGGTTCATGAGATCAAGCCTTTCAGGCTCTGCACTGAGCGCTGAGTCTGCTCGAGACTCTCTCTCCTCTTTTTGCTCTCCACACCTCTCCTCATTCTCTCTCTCTCTCAAATAAATTTAAAAAAATAGTGATACTTTCTCACTTTTGTCCATTAGAAAGTATGATTAATATTTTACACTATTTAAAAAAAATCTTAGCTAATCTGCCAGGTAGTGTTTTAATTTTTATTTTTCTGATTAGAAATATTTCTAAACTTAAAAAAAAAAACAAACTTTGTTAGTTAAAAGTATTTTCTACTTAGAGAAGTGTTTCTTCATATTGTTTGTTCATTTTATGTCTACATTTAGTGATTTTCTTGTTATTTCTAGGGGTCCTTTACATATTAACAATTTAACACTGAGTGTCTGTAAACAGGTTCCTCCTTTTTTATTTGACCTTATTTTTATGCAGAAAATTTTAAAGATTTTTGTAGTGAAATTTATTGTTCTTTCTATTGTTTTTTCAATGATAACTGCTCTCATTCTCCCCCCCCAATTTCTCATTTTCTCCCCATACATTCCTAATGATGAAGTGATTAACTCCCCAGTTCTAACTCTGTCCAGGTTTTTATACCTCACAACATCTCATTCCCCAGGATTGATCAATTCTGCAATGATCAGCTGGTTTTTCCTATCCTCATACAAGTATCAGGTGCTTAAGACCCAATGTACTTTTAGTTCATTCTTTCCCACAAATGCATATATGTTGGCAAATGACTGAAGCGTCACGTGTTTTGAACAGGTAACAACGTTCAGGCGTCTCCTGACATTAGCTATGTAGTTAACAAGGCCTCAGGGGAATGCCTACCAGATACCAGCATCTGTTATTTTGAGGGCAGTTGGGTTTATTGTCCATGTTCCTGAAGACACATTCAGCCAGGCAGTTAGGAAACAAGTGTTTATTGGGTGCCTACGGGGTGCAATGTACTAGTTGCTTGCCAGTTGCTTTTTTAGCACAATAAAGGCTCTGGAAAGGGAGAAGTTCTTCAGAACTGACAAGAATTGATAGAAGCAACAAAGTTAAAAATACACATCAGCAATATGACATGGTTAAAACTAACAAACCCGAAAGCTAAATGTATTGTGAGGGTAAAGCATGCATCTTTGTCTGCGAAGCATTGCTTCAGTTCACATCTCTACCATCTTTGCTAAAGTTTATCACCGAAACCTGAAGGAAAAGAATTGGCAAGAGTTCACAAAAAATAAAATTATTTGAACTTGATTCTCTTTTTAACCAAGCGACCCGTTTCCCAGTTTACCCATTTTTCTCAAAAAGTTCCTTCTTTCATCAACTAGTAAGTCCTCTTCTCTTCACCTGTATCCAACCTGACTCCAGTTACGAGATTCTTACCATTAAACAATCTCCAAAAGGCCCCTCTTCACCCGTCCCCAGCTTCTTCTCACCAGTCCTCTTTCCTCTGGTTCCCAGCAACCATAAATATGTTGCTTGTAACTGAATCTCCCCATCTTCACACCATTTGTTATAGGTTGTCCCACAAATGCTTTCTACAAATTTTACAGATGCTTTTTCATCAGGCTGATCTACTGCTTAAGAATTTAAAATAATCCTCCACAGCTTTTCAAATCAGGGATTGTGGTGTTGGTGAAAAACTGTCAAAGTTTGAGAAAAGTCTTCTAGGTTCCAAGTCATCATGCCTATCCCTCAGGAGGCTGCTACATTAGGGTAGCGCAAGTACTGTAGCCAGTGTTAGGTCAAGCATAAACACATGAAAATACCATGAATGCAACACATTACTATTCCATACATCCATGTTCATGCATAGATTTACTCTGACAAATAAATACATATCTAAGCAATAAGGTATCTGCATGAGATAGTTCTGAATAGTGTAGTTATTTATTTAAATTTATTTAATTTTAGAAGGAGCAAAATAAATAAAGGAATTGTTGATCTGTTCTGAGAATGAATGTGTCAGGTCTAAAATACATAACAGATCACAAATAACATTTCCTGGTCAGTAAGAACCAACCAGAGAAATGTTTGATTTCTTACTCTAATTGTTATAATACAGTGTACCAGCTTGGAATGCAAATACAGACACAGGTCTAATATTGGTCTAATTAATTACTTGAATGCCACACACCGTAACTGCAGGAAGTCCAGCACCTTCTCCTTAAGGCCTTCTCTTTCCAACCCAGATGTCTGACCCTCAGCAACTTACACTCCAAATATTTAACTTCTTTCACTTGTCCTTTAGAAATATAATTGGAATCTGGGTCCACCAATTTCCTGCTTCTTTTCATAGCATTACTTTTGAAGTGATGTTGCAGATTTACAAGACAGTGTTTGTGAATTGCGCCTGGGAAGACCTTGATGGGCTCAGGTGACAATGACATTTTATATTGTGTGATTCAGGTCTTTTTAAGTTTCCATGTTCAGCCATTGTAGTCAAGCCTAATCACTGCCAGAGTGACTGGGCCCAAAGAATCTTCTATCAAATGCATTTGCATGCTAAGACAATTTCTTCCTGTATTCATTCCATCAACAAATGTTTATCAAGTGTCTATTTTGTATGTGATGTGTTCCCTGTATTACTTAAGAATATTACATTCTGCTAAGGAAAATAAGAGACACGGATCTGCAAGGAGGACAGAAAAAATAATAAATAAAGAAGCAGCCTTTAAGAATTGTTAGAGATAGGTAAAGAAGAGCACATATGTACTGATTATTCACTAAAAGGATGTAAAACCAAGCAGCCCACTAGATAAATATACTTGAACCACCCAATACTCATAAACAATCAAACATTCATACAGAATTAAGTTGCCCGCCCATTTCTGGCATCCATTTTTTTGCACTTTTGTTCTCCACCTGATATATGCAGATAAAATCCATTGCTGCTCATCAGGTCATCAGGTGATTTACAGCTGTGTTTAGGCACATCAACTTACTTTTCTGATGAAGCAAATTCCAGGTATCTCCCATCTGCTTTCATCTCTCTCAACTCCAGTTCTCATAACCCCACCATCAGACTGATGCAGCACAGATAGAGACAGACAAGACATATGCAGATAATGAACACTTGGGGCGCCTGGGTGGCTCAGTTGGTTAAAGTCTGCCTTCGGCTGTCATGATCCCTGGGTCCTGGGATCCAGCCCTGAGGGCTCCCTGCTCAGCAGGGACCCTGATTCTCCCTCTCCAACCTGTTCATGCTCTCTTGCTATCTCTGTCACTCTTTCTCCCTCTCAAATAAATAAATAAAATCTTTTTAAAAAGATAATGAACACAGGAGATCATCTGTCTTATTGTGTACTTGGAGGCTACCATGGGACTGAGCTAACTCCCTATCAACAATACACAAGGCACTTCTCAGGTGCTGGAGGGATAGCAATTAACAAAACCAACAGACACCTCTGGCTGAGTGGAGTTTGCATTCTAGTGGTGATAGGATTAGCACTTGTGCATGACCATGAGCAATCAGCCCTCATCACGAGTGAAATATCCACTCTAGATTTTTTTTTTTAACTAAAGGAATTTTTATTTCAGGGGCCTTTTTGATGTCCTCTTCCAGTAGGACTTGTTGGGACCATTCTGATTCATTCTAATTGTTCTCACTAATTTTTATTCTCAAGGGACTGGGTCAGTGATTTAGTTCCTTCTATGCGTCATTCTGAGGTAAATCAATTCACCAACTCCCTGATTTGCATTGTGGGGTTTAGAGATTTTGGTTAATCCCTTGTCTATTCTATTATATCCTTACTCCCAGTTTAGACAATGAATGACCCTCACTTTACAATTACATAGGAAGGAGGGAGGGCATTCAAATAACTATTCTCTAAGCAAAGAAGACTTGTCCAAAGATTACCTGTGAACTCACTGGAAGGCACAGAGGAGGCAGAATGTCTTTTCACTCCTTCCTCTGCAGCTGTCTTATACTTTATATGTATCTGAACAGGGATCCTGTTCCATTTTATCATTTTCCATTTAAGTAAGTGAAAGCAACTAAACAAATTGTAATTAACTCCTCATCCCTTTGACTAGATATACTGGTAAATAAGAGAAAATTGTCCCACCTCAGTCTCTTAAAATAAAAAAGCCTCAGGGCATATTGATCTGCCAGAAGCTGGGTGATTTCTGTTGTACAGAAGGCTCATGGGGGAGCTCTGTTGCAGCGAGGCAGGAGCTATTGGAATATGGGCAGAGGGGCACCTGGGTGGCTCAATTGGTTGAGTGTCTGACTCTTGGTTTGACTCAGGTCATGATCTCAGGGTTGTGAGATTGAGCCCCAGGTCTGGCTTCTTGCTCAGCAGGGAGTCTGCTTGAGATTCTCTCCCTCTCCCTCTGCCCCTTCCCCCGCTCACTCTCACACACTCTCTCAAATAAATAAAGAAATAAAATCTTAAAAAAAAAAAAGAATATGAGCTTACTTTGCTTAGATGATGCCATGAGACCCAACTCAACTTGCCTTGACTGTAGTGTAAGAACAATCCAATAAACAGAAGGAGGTTATACACAGCCATATTTGTGCTCAGGAAGAATCATTAACATCACCCAATCCTCACAGCTACCCCAACCTGTTCTGCTGTGATGTGCAGCCTGGGCTGGAATACTAGTGGATGACAACGATTGGCACCATTTATAGGATCTCTCATTCATTTTGTCTACAGCACTCAAATACACCTCTTTCCCATTTATAGTGAAACTTGTGAGTGGACAAAAAAAAAAATGTGCAAAAAGCTACCATAAATTATTCAGGATGATGCAAAAACCATTTAGCCGAAATACTCTAGAATACTAAAAGGATTAAAAGAAATGCTTCTTCAAGTACTAATTAATGACCTTCTCATTAACTTCTTTTAGATTTCTGAATGTTTAAGTAATTAATCTTTAAAAAAATCCTTTCTCTCTCCATTGAAAGGTCTCTGTCCCTTTTCATAGCTTATTTATTACAGTTTATATTAAGCTTCTATTTAAGATTTCATGGTAATTACATCCTCAACCCTGTCCTGCTACTTATTTCTAGAATTGTGCAAGGCAAGGATGCCCACTCTCACCACTTCTATTCAATATTGTACTGGAGGTCTTAGTTATTGTACTGAGGCAAGAAAAAAAAAACAAAAAGATGTAAAGGAAGAATTAAATCTATCATGATTGTGTACATAGAATACAGCACCAGAACTAATAAATGAATTTAGCAAGATTTCAAGATACATGGGAATACAAAAAAATCAATTGCATTTTAGTATATTTTCACAAACAAAGCATGAAATTTAAAAATTATTTTAAAAAGCAATAAAACCAAAACATTTAGGGGTAAATTTAACACAACATATGCCAAACCTCTACATTGAAAATTATGTGACATTACTGAAGAAAATGGGAGATAGAATATGCTTATAGATTGAAAGACCCGATGTGGTTAATATATCATTTTTCCTCAGTTTTATGTACAGATTCAACCTAATCTCCATCAGAGTCCAACAAAATTTTTTTTGGTAGAAATTAATAAAGTGCTTCTAATTTGAGAAACAAGACAGAAGATCATAGGGGAAGAGAGGGAAAAAATGAAACAAGATGAAAACAGAGAGGGAGACAAACCATAAGAGACTCTTCATCTCAGGAAAAAAAGTGAGGTTTGCTGGACTGGTGGGGGGTGGGAAGGATTGGGTGGCTGGGTGATGGACATTGGGGAGGGTATGTGCTATGGTGAGCACTGTGAATTGTGTAAGACTGGTGAATCACAGACCTGTACCCCTGAAATAAATAATACATTATATGTTAATAAAAATAAATAAATTAAAAAAATAAAATAAAAAAAGAGATGCTTCTAAAATTTATATGGAAATTCAAAATACCTAGACTAGCAAAACAATATTGAAGGAAGTATCTCAGTGTTAGCCATTCATTATTTTGACATTTACTGACTTAAAAGTACCAAATATTGTTCTAAAGACTGGGTATCAAAAAATTAGTAAAGAATAGTCATAAGTCTCAAAGAGGTTGCAGATCAATGAGGGAAACGTTCAAATATAGACAATTTACAATAATAAATCCTTAAAAGATTAATTATAAAATAAGATGAAAGAACACAGCTTTGGAAAATTCAATCAGGCTTCACAGAGTATTCAATATCAGAGCCATGATGCAAAAGGTGAATTCTTTTTACCAAAATTCCTCTACAAATTGTGAGCAATTTTACTAGGAGCTAGTCATCCTTTAGAACACAAATATTAGATCCACGGGTAGAAATTTCTGGGTTAGAGGACAAGAGGTGCCCTACTCACAAAAAGCCAAGATAGAAATGGGGAGACAAGGAAAGAATTGTGAGCAAATGTTCTTATCTAACACAAAAGCTCTTAAAATAACTCCAGTAAGAAAAAAATATAAAATAACACAAGAGTTCACACTGAAGCATAGGAATGAAAGGAGGGATTCAATTTATTAGATATTTCTGAATAGAGTGGCTAGAGCTTGTAACAAAGTAAATGTGGGCTATGTACAAGACAAGAGAAATCAAGAACGAATATTTTTTTTTTTAAATAGGAAAATAAAAGTTCACATATTTTACTTTTAGTGACTAATCATCCAGATTGGGTCTTTGAAGCTAGAACACCATCTTTAACAACTCTTAAATTGTTCCTTTTCTTTCCATTCCTATTTCCAAATCTCTTATTCTTATCTTTACTACCACATGGCTGGATTGTGCAAGTCTCCTTAATTATTTCCCTACCTTGAATATCCCTCTCCTGCTTTTTCTTGCACACTGCTGCTATCCCATCTTGAATATGCTAAAAAGAAAGACAACGTATTATTTGCTTGCCAAATTTCTAACTTCTTACCTCAATCTTCATTCAAAGCCTAAGACCTAACCTCAAGTTTATTTCTGCCTAAATTCTATTAATAAATTTACATGAACTATCTTCTCCAGGCAAAAAGAACCATTGTAGAGCTTCAAAACCTACCTTTGGGAGCACCTGGGTGGCTCAGTCGGTTAAGCATCTGGTCATGATCTCTGGGTCCTGGGATCTAGCCCTGCATCAGGCTTCCTGCTCAGCAGGGAGTCTGCTTCTCTCTCTCTCTCTCTCTCCTTCTGCCCCTCCTCACTGCTTGTTCTCTCTCTGAAATAAATAAACTAAAAAAATCTAAAAAAAAAAAACAAAACCTGCCTTTAGATTTCAGCCTCCATACCTATGCTCAGTCTATTTCAGTTGCCACAACTGACCCCTTTTCCCAGAAGTGCTCACCCACCAACTTAATGAATCTCTAGAGGTCCAGCTTCCATCCTGTCCCTTCCAATGCTTTCCTGCACACACCTGCTGGACGTGAAGTCTTTCCACATTGAACTTTTTTAGTAATAATCGATCAAGTTATTTAAATAGTATCATCTACGAACTAATAGTGTTAATTTTTTTTTAATTTGAAACACATTTTATTTCTTTAACTAGATGGAATGCTCCTTGAGTTCACAGACTGAATGTTCATGCAAATTTGGATTTAAATCTCGACTCTATCATCTATGAATTTTGTAACTTCATCTAACCTTTTAACTTCTGAATTTCTGCAAACTTCAATTTCCTCTTCTCTAAAATGGGGGTAATAATACTGTCCACTAATTGATTCTCCATCCCGGACTCATTCATTCAATATTTAGTAAATATGTTCCTGCTTTACCTTGTGCTAGTTGTTGTGTATAAAGGAGAAAACAGAATAGAAACAGCCCCTGACCTCATGGAGCTTTCAGAAAGACATAAATAAAAGAAAACTGAAAAGAGCACTCAATACATTTTAGTACCCTTCCCTCCCTGGGAGTAATTAGAATACAAGCTAATTCACTAATCATGTAAAACACTACCTGTATCAACCATTCTGTGAGGAAGTTACTATTATCAATTCCATTTTTTAGATTAGGAAACAGAGGTCAAAAATGTTGAGTGTTTCACCCAAGAATACATACTCATAGATGGTGGTGCCGAGAGTAAGCCCAGAAATATGGACCTCAGAGCTCATGAACCTCACAACTAAGCTCTACTGTTTCCTAGCCAGAGAAAATCTCTGAGTATCCTTCTCACACAGGATGCTTAGTTACTGTTTGTGGTTAGTTTCTGTGATAAATTAGTACATGCTATCCAATAAAAATGTAATAATGTAAGCCACCTATATAATTTGGCATTGTGAGCCCAGATGTAATTTAAAACTTTTTAGTAGCATGTTAAAAAAAGGAAAAAGAGGGGTGCATAGGTGGCTCTGTTGGTTAAGCGTCTGACTCTTGATTTCAGCTCAGATCATGATCCCAGGGTCATGAGATCAAGCCCTGTGTTGGGCTTGCGCTGGGCATGGAGCTTACTCAAGATTCTCTCTCTCTGGAAAAAAAAAAGGAAAAAGAAACAGGTAAATTACTAATAAATTATTAATAATACATTTTACTTAACTCAATATAGCCAATATATTCTCATTTCAGCATGTAATTCATATATAAATTATTAATGATATTTTGCTTTCTTGCCCTTAAAATTTTTTTGACTAGGTCTTCAAAATCCTGCTGTATGTTACAGTTACAATGCATCTCAACCCTGACTAGCCATACTGCAAGCACTTGATAGCCACACGTGGCTTGTGACTACTGTACCAGACAGAGTAGAATTAATGTCATTGTGAATTAGTAAGCTTACAGGTCAAGGAAGCATAATTCTTATTAAACTGAAGCCATAGGGTCCAATTTTAGAGCACAGCTATGATTAAAGAAATATAACCCTGGAAATCAAAATGAATTTGAAAACTTTCTAACTTTTTACTAGTATTTCATGGAAACCATTCAGCTTGTCTAAATACTTAGATTATAGCACACCTGTTAAATTCTCTTTCATCATCTAGCTACTTCCATTACATGTTGCAGCATTCCCAACACCTCCCTACAGACCCTTACTTCTCAAACACTTTCTTATCCATCCTTATTACATGTGATTTTTCTCTCCTCATTTTCCCAGACTTCCCTCACCATTTGATCATATAAAACAATTTAGCAACTTTGGCTAATTCTTTCTCCTTTTCCTATTCACTACTTTTGTGATACCCTTTCTTTACCGTAGCATCACAGAAGCCCAAAGAACCCATTAGACAGGAAGTCTCCTAGGGAAGTAAGGGAAATGTGGAGAACAGGAATAAGAAAAAGCTGTTTTTTTCCTTTGATTGATCATTTTGGCGAGAGGGCGATTGTTCTCCTAGCAGCAAATAGCTCCTGTTTTATGGTGTCTTTTTCTCTCCACTAAAGTGCAGAGGAAGTTAGAGTGAAGTGGAGAGACACAATTTCCATCAGGAAATGAGCACTCATGGTTTTCATTTCCTGGGACATTGAAGGAATACAGAGCAGTGCAGCCCATTGAAGGTGGACGAACTTCCGCCTGGACAATGGGCGAAGGTGACTTGTGATTTTGCCTCTGATAGAAAATGCCTCAGGGTTCTTGCCATTATCTAATGTGCGGTGAGGAAGAAGAGCAAAGCTTTGTAAACAATCACAATACAGTCTCTCGCTCTCCTTTTCTCATTATTAAGCAGTCATTAAGTATCTACGTTTTCATGGTCCTTAAAAAAATAACCCTCTTAGGGTTAACTAAGGCTTCCGACTTAAATTCTGAAGATAAATACTGCTGTAGAAGAACATGTGTGTGCTGCTTACGTGATCATTCCCTGAATATTCAGTGACCCACTTGCATGCGATGGTCCCTAAAGGGGGAAGGCGTCTGTTTTCCTCTTCCACTTCTCCTTCTCTCTTTCGGTCTCTCTGTCGAAGATGTACTTCTCTACCAATCCCAACCTAGGAAACTTCTAGGTAAAGTTTTTGGATCCCAAACCCTCAGCCAGGATTGAGACCTCCCTCCTTTGCACCCTGACTGTGCTGCAGTGACAGTGTTAACACCACTGTAGCTCATATTGTTTTTCATGGTTTCCTGGGTCTTGTTCATTGTTTCCACCTCCGGCATCTGCTGCAGTACATGACACGTTGTAGGCCCTTGATACAAGTTCATGAATGAACTTTACGCCCTTTACGCCCAATACCTTTATCTCCAACTATCGATTTGTCAAACCTTCGGAAGTCAGCACTCCTTAATAAAACTAATTCTTTATTCTCTGTTCCTCCTGGTTCTTCCTAGTATCTAGGAGTAAGGATGTGGTCCAGACAGAGATGGAGAGTGATTTAGATTGTAATTATTAAAAATATTAAGAAGTGTGAAGGTCTGGATTCTGGAACGTTTTCACTAAATACAGAAAATCATGACTTTTGGAAAAAGTAAGAAAAATCATATTTTCATTTTACATCTAAGAAAACAAGTGTCAATGGAGAGGAGGGGTAACATTCTCTACTTTAAGCATTACACATCCTGTAGAGCTAGAGATGAGCATCTCAATACCAGAATAATCAATGTGCTGTATACGGTGTGCTTGTTTTCTCTTTGGAGGCAACTTAATGTCCGGAAGAAGGAAAAGCTTTCTGAAATGTCTGAAAGACTTAGAATGGGCATGATAGAGTTTAACAAAGAATAAAAGAAAATTATTTTTATGACAATTGGTAAAAGAGAAAGCTATACTATTCAAGAAACTTTCCTTTATATACATTTGCATGAATTCTCCTTAGAAAGTTTTGGAAGCATTATTGTTCATGATGTTCTAATAACATACAATGAAAAACAAGCATATTGCAATGAGCTGTCCCTGGAGGCTTGAGTAGGTGACCTAATGGCAACTATCAGTTTCCTTCTCATGGTTCTCTCCCAGGAAAATAAATCAGCTTTGGTCTTGGAAGATGTTCAAGATTGATATTAGTGTCAAAGTTGATTTCAACTTTTCTACTGTGTAAATGCTTCCAGAAGGATGCATAGGCACAGATAGGCCTTGGTGAAAGGCTCCCAGAGAGTGTTTACGGTGATGCAGTGAAGCATATGATAAAGCCCCTCATTTGCAAGTATAACAGTTATTTTCCTCCACTGCTGGTAACAACCTGCATCTCCTGATAAGGTTCTTGTATCAAATAATCTTCCTCATCTATAATTTTTGTGACTCCCCAAAATGAATTGCTGACATTCTGTCCTTGATCTATCAGGGAAGAACAAATTGACAACATTGCTGGTCTGTTTCCATGCTGCATATTTTTCTCAGAGCTATCATTCAATTTGTGTAAGGTCGCTAAGCCCGTCAACAAAGAGAGGTTCTATTTCACAGCAGATTTTGTAGCAGAACTTTTTCCATGTTAAATTTATTTCATCTTCCCAGTTTCTGAAAATACAGATGGAGGTACTGAGCAGTGGGAGGATGTGATTGATACAGAATGAGACTGTACCTTATTTGAAATAGCAGGCAAGCATGGAGCAATAGAGTGAGGAAGCCCATGCGCGCAGAGCCTGTCTCATCTGATGTGCTGGTTGCAGCAAAACTCGTTTCTGCAGAAATAGTTAATCTTGGACAAAATGGAAAAACACACTCAGGATAAATTACACCTGAGTTTTAAGGGGTCCCAAAATGTACACCTGTTACCCAGATACCAGCTAACTTAATCTCCCTGCCCCTTAATACCCAAGTAAGGATGTTCGGAACCCCCATTTCAGAGATTGTGGAAAATACATTCCAAAGGTTTTTTCGAGTTGTTTTCATGGTTATCTCTGGCCCTGAGCTGCTTTACCCACTGAAATACTTCCACTGTAGGAACAGTTTTCCCTACAATTCCAGTTGTCCTTCTATCAAACGGTGTCAACCTTAAAGTGAAACAAAACCCTATGTTTTAGATTCTGTAAGATGCAACCCAGGCAACATTTGCACATATGAAAGGCTTTACTGGAGGTAGAAACAGAGAAACTTACTGTGAGAAAGTGAACTGAGAATTCATTGCTTGGCACTTCTCCTAAAAATGTGTCTGTTGGCCTGCCTCTATGGGCTCTTCTCTCCTCTCTAGTTTCTATCCTCCTTGCTTTTCTCTTTCTAGCTTTTTCTGTATCCACAAATTCCCTGTGTGTATTTTAGCAATCAGTATGGTGATAGAAGCCAACAAGTGAAAGTTCTGGACATTAACATTTGAGTCAGGGATGGATGGAGACACCTTTACAAAATCTGCTTTAGTCTGAGAATTTAGTATTGTAAAAGGCTGAGAAGTAGCTAGCTGTGTGACCGGCTCTCGCTTATTTAGAACAAAATTGTCAAATTTTAAGTCATTTATACCTCTTGAACTTGCCTGTATCTTTGATTTCTTTTACATTTGGCAATATTTGTAGCTCTAATAATT
>NC_138370.1:103581512-103599917 GCF_054177405.1 Leptonychotes weddellii
CCCCCTCCAATACCTGGGAGCTCTGCTGCACTCAGGCACCCCCGGTCTTTCTGTGACCCCGAGGGTCCTGAGACCACACTGTCCCACGAGGGTTCCACCCCCTGCTTAGCCACTGGAGCAACGTCCCTCAGGGGAGCCGACTTCTAAAAGTTCCGATTTTGTGCTCCGAGGCTTTATCACTTGCCAGAACGGCCGACGGAGGCCCCTCCCCCGCCGTCTATCCTCCCGAATATCGCCTCGGATTCATTTTTCCGCATGTCCTACCTTCCAGAAAGTGGTTGCTTTTCTGTTCAGAGAGTTGCTGCTATTCTTTTCTTCGATCTCCTGTTGAGTTTGTAGGTGTTCAGAATGGTTTGATTCCTATCCAGCTGAATTCCTGAGACCAGACTAAATTCAGGTCTCCTACTCGTTTGCCATCTTGCTCCGCCCCCCAAGACATGTTAAATTTTTAATTAATACATTTTTTAAAGTACTATTGTAAAATATAGATCCTTATCTTGAAATAAGAAGAGTGTTGCCTGATTTAAAGAGGCCTGAAAAAGGGGAGAAGCCAAGTTAAACAGTCAAGGACAGAGAGACATCTTCACAAATTTCAGATAAAGAGACAATTTCAGGTTTTGAACAAAATGTAGAAATACCAGAGAAACAGTCCTCTGACTCATGTTTGCTTCTTTTCTAATAGTGAGGCAGAATCACACAAAAAGCAATTTCGAGACAGTGCTTGTGCCAAAATGGGTCAGAAGGAAAAATGTGTGAATGGGGATGATGAACAATAATGTATTCCTGTGTGGCTTTCTACATTCAGCTGTGTTAGTGTACTTTGTGCTTGTGTATATTGTTATTTGCTGATGCAATATATAAACACATGTGTTCACCTATTGTATATAATATAATATATACACATATATAAATATACATATATGCTACTTATAATATATTTGACATAAATCTTTGGATACTTATGTATTTTTATAAAAAAATAAAATGTTGGTTTCCAGGTACATTTGTATACATATTTATAGGTGTATATATTATATATATAATTTATGTTATATATTAAATATATATTAATAATATATTAAATATATATACTGACTTAAATATATATAATATATATAATATATAATAATATATAATGTAATATGTAATAATATTATATAATATAGTATAATACATATATACCTAAAAATAGGTATACAAATCTTCCTATAAACCAACATTATATGTTTTATAGAGATACATACATACCTTAAGATGTATGTCGAATTTATAATAAGTAGTATATAGGTAAGGGGAGTGGAAGGGGCCAGGGATTGAGAATGAAGGTACAAATAAAAAGAACCAAAATGGATGTCGCGTTCATCAATGATGACAGAGTGCTTTGAGTGGAGGTGTGTTATTACAACTCTACATTTGTGGTAAAAAATCAACCAAACACTTCCCCCAATAGATGCTGTGTATCTATATTTATTGATATGGAAATGTTAGCACAGGTACTGGTGAGTGAAAAAGGAGTTACAACAGAACATCAAAACTTATTTGCAGACCTCTGAAATATCTGGAAGCATGTTCTTAAAATGTTAATTGTGGTTTTCTTTCAATGTGATATTTCAAGTGATTTTTTTTCTTTTTCCTTTTCTGAATTTTTAAAATATTTTAAAAGGACTATGTAACCTTCTATAATCAAACCAAAAAAAGCAATTTCCATGCTTTAAGTAGCCAAGAAAATTTTTTAAATATCATATAAGAAGATGCTGTGAGTCAGCTATTTTTGTTTGCATAAAATACATTCAAAAACAATAGGAGAAAAATCAGTCTTCACTGCACAAAAAAATGAGAAGGACTTCAATATTCTAATTAAGATGAAAGAGTGTTTCCTTTTAGAAAATATTAACAACATACTTTAATCCACAAGGGAATATTACATGACATGGCATTTTTCTACCTTTATAACTTTCTTAAGAAAAATTTCCTGAAAACTTTTACAATATGACTTATGATATTTGAAAGAGATGTGACTATTTATTTTATTTACAAAATTGTTATACACAGACCCATTAACACAGGGCAGATGCCTCACCGGAACACTAAACCCTAATTAAACATTTAGCTACTCAAATCAGAGCCACTCCTAGAGCAGATTTAAAAATAAAATTACTTTCATCCCTGGCAGTGTGGAAGATTACGTGCAGGCCCACAGCAGGACCATCTCAGAAAGGATCAGAGAGAGAGAGCTTCCAATCTTCAGGTCCCTGGTTAAACATAGGGCAAAACCTATAAAATTTCTGAGCTATGACAGCAGCCTCCAAGCCAGGCATACATACTCAATAGTAGAGGATAAAAATATAACTGATTAAGAGGGCTTAAGCACAACCTTTGATCAGTAAGAGGCTTAAGCTAACCCAAGGGTGACCCCTAGGTAGCCATAGTAAAAGAATGAAATAATGGAAAAAAATCTGAGCGAGGACATAAAATAGTGTGTACTGTGAATAAAATAGATTTCTCAGAATCAGCTGAGCCAAGTCACTAAACAAATAAACAAACCATCAGGCCAACAGTAATAATGCCCAAGTTGGGAGGAATCAGTGCCTAGACCTTGCTACAATATATTTTCTAAAATGTACATTTTTCAACAAAAATTTTATGAGACATGCAAAACAACCTTAGGAATGTATGGCTCATGTACAAGAAAAATAAGATAATAAAGCAATAGAAAATGAATTTTAAGGGGCCTAGATGCTCATCTTAGCAGATAAAGACTTTAGAGCAGCTATGATAATTACATCCAAAGAACCAAAAGAAAATATAATTAAAGAATTAAAGGAAGATTTAATGATGGTGTTTCAACACATAGAAAATACTAATAAGGAGGTAAAAGTTATTAAAAAGAAGCAAATGAAATGTCTGGAGTTGAAAAGTACAATCACTACTAGAGGGCCTTGACAATAAATTTGAACTGATAGCATTAAAATTCAGTGACCTTGAAGATAGATCAATATAGATCATGCAATCTGAAAAATGGAAAAAAAAGAGGATGAAGAAAAATTAACACAAATTCCAAGACATGTGGGACACTATTAAGTGCACCAACATATGTGTAATTGGAGTATCAGAAGGCAAGGAGAGAAAGGGAGAAAAAATTCTAAAAATTATAACAAAGACTTACCAAATTTGGTGGTAAATATTAACCTATACATCACAGGAGCTCAACAAGTGCCAAATAGAATAAACTCAAATCTACAGTTAGATACATCTTAGTAAAAATACTGAAGGCCAAAAATAAAGAGGAAATCTTGAAAACAGTAAGAGAAAAATGACTCATCATGTACAAGGAAACCCCAGTAAGATTAATAGCTGCCTTCTCATAAGAAACAATGAAGACCAAACAGCAGTAGTTTGACATATTCAAAGTGCTAAAGGTAAACTGTCAACCAAGAATCTTTTATTCAGCAAAACTATCTTTCAAAAAAGGAGGCAAAATAGACAGTCTCAGATAAACAAAAATGGAGAGAATTTGTTGCCAGCAGACCTGCCTTAAGAAATACTAAATGAAATGATTCAGGCAGAAAGCTAGTGATAACAGACAGTAATTCCAATCTATACGAAAACACAAAGAGAACCAGTAAAAGTCATTAGGTATATAAATACAAAAGGCAGTATAATTTTATATTTCTTCTTTTTTCTCTTACTTGAGAAGGATTAGTTGCTGTGAGAATTACCTTCTTGCTGTAAACAACTAGAATAATGAGCAAAATTTATAAAACATAAGTTTTCAGTTGATGGAGGACAGGCAGACCAGATCATGATTCAGAAGGGACGTGAAGCTAACTAGGTGGATTTCTGTGATTACACAAGCTTACTTCCTAGAGCCAGCATCCGGCCCAGAAACAAGGGGGGAGATTTGAAATAGAGACTAGAGATCTCACTGAATTGAAGAACCACAGATCAGAGTTTGGGGAAACCAAAGTGGACAGAGTTTGGGGGGCAGAGTATCAAAGAAGAGGAAACTGCTTACAGAGAGAGTTCCCAACATCTACAGAGGGGTCCCACTGAGGCTTTATACACTGATCTGAATATGTGTGGGGTAAAATTCTCCAAGGCCTGAGGAAAAGCACACTAGAAAGCAGTAAAAGCAGTAAGTAGAACAATCGTCTTTTTTTTTTTTTTTAAAGTAGGTTCCATGCCCAGAGTGGAGCCCAATGCAAGGCTTGAATTCACCACCCTGAGATCAAGACCTGAGGTGAGATCAAGAGTCAGATGCTGAACCAACTGAGCCACCAAGGTGCCCCAGTAAGTAGAACAATCTTGAGTCTACACTAGGAGTAGTTTGTGTTTCCACCAACAAGAGTAGAAAGACCTCAATACACAAGGTACAGTCCTCAAAAGGGTCACACTTTAGTAATGAGGCTAAATTATGCCCAGAATAAAAGACTGTCTTGGCTTCATTGGAACAAAACTTGTAAAGTAAATCTGAAAATGATCTGATTCTCAGACAATATATCACTTGCCAAAACAAAATCCTATACTCTTTAAAGAGGTATTTAACAAAATCTAATACTCAATGTCTGGAACCCAAGTAAAAACTACCAGCCATGCAAAGAAGCAGTAAGTACAACCTATATCCAGAAGAATAATATACCAATAAGATAGAACACAAAGGGCAGAAGTGATATTAGGGCAGACAAAGATCTTAAAAGAACTGGTGTAAAGCATATACATACATTCACGGATATAAAAAAAAATAAAAAACAACCATGAAAATAATATGTAGCTGGTCCTCAAGCACTCTATGAGAAAGAAAGTAACTGGAAGTGGGCCTGCACAATCTGGGAATTTACTTGTCCGCTCTCTACAAAGTGCAGGCCTTGGTTTCTATGTTCTTGAATTGCGTCGTTCTAACTTAATTATTCACTTGTTTATTTACGGGAGAAAATGTTTCATTTCCCTCCACCTCCCAAGTTTGGAGAAGGTTTTTACAAAAGAAGAGCCTGGATAAGGATGCTCTGAAATCTCTTTTTGAGGAGGAAATTCTCCCTAATCATGAATGGCTAACCAGTTTGGCATCCCACATAATGTCTTTCATTTTTTTTTCTCCCGTACATTGCAGACCCTTAGCTACTGGGTACTGTGAGAACCCTGAATTGCTTGTGGGGGAGTTGAACAATTCCTGCCTTCACCTTACATTACTGTAGAATTTTGCATAATATATATAATTTTTAGTGAAAGCTTTTCATAAAACTGAACACTCTACAGGTATCCCGCCTATGTGGCCATCTAATTCCATACCCCTGATGGATTTCCCTACAGTGTTGCTAGGAGACCAAGACTTTTTTTTAACAAAGGATACAGAATATATCAACCATGTGGATTTCTGCTCCCCCAAATCCATTCGCTTGCTGCAGACATGGCTTCCTTAAACTGTGGTCTTTATGACAATACATTAACACTGGGGAATTTGCGGAACACACTGACATAGGGGTACAGCACTGTTCTGAGCAATATCACCATCTTGCTCTTCTCTCCACTTTATGAACACAGAGGTGGAGAGGGCTATGGAGTTTTATTTCTTCATGGGAAAAAGACTTGCATTTTGCTGCTGTTCTATTCTATTTTAGAACTACAGGTAAGAGGGAAAAAAGAACACAAGAGTCAAGGATTATCGAGAAAGAGATTTCTCTCAACATTTTCTGAAATTCACACCTGGTTTCATTTTAGTACCCTTTTTAGGTACATTACGTCAGCCATGGCAGGCGAAGTTTCTCTACTGACATTGTAATTTAATTTTAAAGTGGCAATTGAATTAGCAAAAATCATCATAATAATTTTTAAGTGTTAAAAATAATAGTAGTTTTTGGTGATAGGTCTTATTTATCATCAAATGAAACCGTGGGGAAGGTCAGTGAGGTAACAGTGCAGAAATCCTTCTGTAGTCAGGTACAGATAGAAGCTGCCTGGCGTGCCTAGGTGGATCAGTCAGTTAAGTGGCTGACTCTTGATTTTGGCTCAGGTCAGGATCTCAGGGTCGTGAGATCAAGCTCCAGGCTAAGCATGGAGCATGATTAAGATTCTCTCTCTCCCTCCCTCTGCTCTCCCCACTCTCGATGCGCATTTTCTCTCTCTAAAATAAATAAATAAATCTTAAAAAAAGATGAGCTGTCTCCATGGCTATAAACCTCAAAGAACCAAGACTCTGAAAACCCAGGATTGATCAGCCCATGCTCCAGAAGTACTTGATCCAGAAAAAGTGGAATCCTCCTGAGACCCTAAGGGTTCCTAGACTCTAGCCTTGCACTGCTTATCCCCTTCCCCCAACCCCTGCCTCTACCCGACTTGCCAAGTTCCTGTTCATTTTTTTTTTTAAGTAGGCTCCACCCCCAATGTGGGGCTAAACTCACAACCCAGAGATAAGAGTCACATGCCCTATTGACTGAGCCAGCCAGGCAAACCAGTTTCTCTTCCTTTTTGACATTGTCTTTTGAGCATGTTCCCTTTCTACTCAGCATCTCCCTTTCCCTAGAACACTTTCCACCTGTTTTAACTTCCACTGGACCTTTACATCTCAACTCATTTGTCCCTTTCTCAAGGAAGTCTTCTTGACCCCTCCCACTTCATCCCAGGTGCAGCATTTACCACAAATTATCACGGCAGCTGGTATTTTTTTTATTTTTTATTTATTTATTTTTAAAATTTTATTTATTTGTTTATTTATTAAGATTTCACTTATTTGACAGAGAGATAGAGAGAGAACACAAGTAGGCAGAGAGGCAGGCAGAGGGAGAGGGAGAAGCAGGCTCCCCGCAGAGCAGGGAGCCCGATGTGGGACTCGATCCCAGGACCCTGGGATCAAGACCTGAGCCGAAGGCAGCTGCTTAACCGACTGAGCCACCCAGGCGCCCCTGGTATTTTTTTAAAAAAACTTACAACTGGAGGTATTATCAGATGAACTCAGTCTTCTCCCCCTCCTACTTCCATGGAGGCAGAGGCCATGTCTAGACTTGTTCACTACTAGAGTCGCAGCAGGGGCCATGAATTGGGGGTTTGTAAATTGTCAACACTTATTTGTTGAATAAATAACTGAACACATGATAATGGATTCTCCAACACTAACTCGCTGGTTCTCTTGCCTTTCCTGACCTGCCCTCCAAACTCTCTATCCATTGTTCTAAGTAACTTCTGGGATTTTGGTTTTGTTTTCTTTTCTTCCTCCCGTATTCCTAAATACTGAGTGACCATCTTCTTCTAAAGCTCAGCTAATCCTGATGACCTCCAAATTCAATGCTTCAGTCTTCACTTCTCATCTTCTGTTCTTTTTTTTAAATTTTTTATTGTTATGTTCATCTTCTGTTCTGTGCTGTATTTAAGATATGATCACTTGAAGTTTCCACTGTCATTTCAAATTCCACTTGGGTGGAAGATGAAAGAGCAGAGGTTTGTTCTTAGAAGTCATAAATATTTCGTGATGTGCCACTCAGGTGAAATTATTTTACCTCTCTGAATCTCCATTTCTTTAGTTATAAAATTGAAATATTAATACTTGTCTTGCCGTATTATTTTAAGGATTAAGTGAGTGTAATACACATGCACGTGTGTTTGCATATACATGTGTACTTCCTACGTTCCTTAGTATTCAATGCTTAAGACAGTGGGCAGTCAATAATAAGCTTTTATTACTTTATGTACTTATTAGAATAAATCACTTTCCCAACCTTTTACCCTTCTTCATTTTACTTATCTTTAAAACAATAAAACCCCATTTTTCTTAATCCACTTAGACTCAATATCTTAGATCCATTTTTTAACACCATGAATAAGTCAAATCAGAAATCAAATCCTATTACGTACATCTTCCTTCAAACTGTGTCTCTAATTCAGTGTGTTGAATTCAAAATAATTGTTTTCATTTTCACTACCCTGACCCTGGCCCTCTACTTGGCTGTGAACCATTTAGCTGGACTTCTCATCACTCTGCCCCAGTCTCTTTTACTGTGCCTGTTAACCAGCTTAATCCTCCAGGAACATGTGGTTTTACTCATAGATTCTCAAGGAAAAGCCAAATAGCAACCCTGGAAGAATCAAGACTAGGTTTCTCCTCCCACTTTCACCTCCTCTCCCATCCAGCCCAACCTCCTCTTGGATCATTGGAACCCAGATTGAGTTGGTCCTTTTTCCTCTCCACATATTTCACACTTCATGATGGTCCCAACTGTCTGCTTATTATCATGCTATTCCTCCTGACTTGAACAACCGTGTAGGCCTTTTCCACCAATCTCTTTTCTCAAAACTCACATCCTGGCACTTACCCAAATATCTGTAGCTTTCTCCATCTACAACTCCATGATGATTTAATAATTATTTGTATGTTACTTTAACCCTCTTTGTTTCATGACTGACTTTATTCTAAGTTCCTTGACTATAGTGGTTGTGTCTTCCGTTTTCCCTAGCCTTTGCTGGGCCCTAAATAATTCTAGATTTGCAAATAGAAATTTTAATTTGCATTGTTGACTGTAACCACTCTGGGTTGGAGTGCCACAGAAAGAAACTGAAAGCTAATAGGTTGAACCATATGAAGTTATCAATAGTTCCCCAGGTTTGACCTATAAATCCAACAGTTTCTTATGGTTCAAGCTGATAACTTAATATCCTGATCCCAGATGAGTTGCTAAACTATCAAATGGATTCTTAGTTTAAAAACAATCATTAAACTTAGAAAGGGGATAGGTTACTCTCCTGCTCACATCTCATTCCACATGCTCTAGAAAGGACATTCTCCATTGTTTTTTTGTTTTGTTTTATGTTTTTTTTTGGTTTGTTTGTTTGTTTTTAAGTAGACTCCATGCCCAGCATGGAGCCCAATGCGGGGCTTGAACTTGTGACCCTGAGACCAAGACCTGAGCCAAAACCAAGAGTCAAAAGTTTAACCGACTGAGCCACCCAGGCACCCCTCCATTGTTGTTGTTGTTGTTTTTTTTTGAAGTCCAAGTTTATTTTCTAAATGGGCTGATGAAGAAAATATTGGAGTTGTTAGTCAACTTCAGATCCATATTTGATCCTGCAACAGGAGTTTTTATGATGTACAATGGAGTTAGTAACATTTATATTAGGACAGATCTAAGATCAGGTTCCAACTCTGCCACAAGTTTGGATAACCTCAACCAACTTATTTAAATTTGCTGTGTCTTTGGTTCTTCATCTATAAAAAGAGGTTAATAATGTAAGTACCTCCCTCTCAGAGTTGAGGTGAAGATTAAATGAATTAATCTAAATAAAGCCTTTAGAAAAGTGCTGGCACATAATAAGCATTCAATGAATGTTGCTTTTATTACTTCTAATTTTAATAAAGGAAGAGTCTCTGATCTCCTACAGATGCAACTCAATACCATCAAACATAATAGTATCTCTGATTATGTTATGGCATAACAACTCAGTTATTTTTACTGACTTTTTTTTGGTGAAATTTGAGGCTTCTCAAAACCAGCAAAAATAAGTAAATAAACGGCCTCTTTCTATAAAGTAAGTCATCATAATTTCATATCATGTCTCTCTATTCTCCTATGTAGATATGAGTTCAAAGAAGCAGGATTAAATGAGACCTCTGTTACTCATTTGTTTTTAGAAACACCCCAAGCTGAGGGTTGCTGGAGTGGTGGGGGGTGGGAGGGATGGGGTGGCTGGGTGATAGACATTGTGGAGGGTATGTGCTAGGTAAGCGCTGTGAATTGTGTAAGACTGTTGAATCACAGATCTGTACGTCTGAAACAAATAATACACTATATGTTAAAAAAAGAAGAAGAAGAAGATAGCAGGAGGGGAAGAGTGAAGGGGCATAATCGGAGGGGAAGATGAACCATGAGAGACCATGGACAGAAAAACAAACAGGGTTCTAGAGGGGAAGGGTTGGGAGGATGGGTTAGCCTGGTGATGGGTATTAAAGAGGGCACGTTCTGCATGGAGCACTGGGTGTTATACGCAAACAATGAATCATGAACACTACATCACAAACTAATGATGTACTGTATGGTGATTAACATAACATAATAATAAAAAAAATACTTAAAAAGAAAAAAAAAAAGAAACACCCCAAGCTTTCTGCAATAGATCATTTGCCATTCACATCTCTCTCATCTCCTACAAAAACAAGTGTATAGCTCAGAAACAAATTATCCAAGCAAATCCAATTCTTTTTGGACTATAAAATAAAAATAAATTAAAACCATAATACTGAGGCGCCTGGGTGGCTCAGTTGGTTAAGCGACTGCCTTCGGCTCAGGTCATGATCCTGGAGTCCCCGGATCGAGTCCCGCATCGGGCTCCCTGCTCAGCAGGGAGTCTGCTTCTCCCTCTGACCCTCCCCCGTCTCATGTGCTCTCTCTCAAATAAATAAATAAAATCTTTAAAAAAAAAAAAAAAACCATAATACTGAGCAGTGGTATGGATCATCCATGAATTAAGAATTTGTCTGGTTGGGGCGCCTGGGTGGCTCAGTTGGTTAAGCGAATGCCTTCGGCTCAGGTCATGATTCTGGAGTCCCGGGATCGAGTCCCACATCGGGCTCCCTGCTCGGCAGGGGGTCTGCTTCTCCCTCTGACCCTTCCCCTCTCATGCTCTCTGTCTCCCATTCTCTCTCTCAGATAAATAAATAAAATCTTTAAAAAAAAATTTTTTTTCTTAAAAAAAAAAAAGAATTTGTCTGGTTGAAAAAAGTTAACATCATGCTTGAAAACACATTGAAATTGCCAATACTTTCATGACAACAACGTATTTAGGATTATTCTTGAGTGACTCGATGTATTTATGGATTTAATGAGTTACTATGTGTAAGCTATTTTTTAAATACCCAATTAGGTTGACATCACTTCTGCTGATTCATCTATTTATTAATTTGACAAATATTTATGAAAGGAGGCTAAGTACATAGTAATCTGCAGCTTACCCAAATTAGGGCTGCCTCTCATCTCAGGGTAAGACTACTTTGATTCTTTTGTATTGCAAGTTGTCACAAAATTATGTAACATTGAAGGACAGATGTGGCCAAAGGGCTCATGGTCTTTTTATGTCCAATTTTAAATGGTGCCGATATGATTGCTATTGCCCTTTTCATGTCTGTGCCCTGCTTCAGTGTGGCGTGCTTTAATTGGAGGGCTAACCTGACTCCCAGAGCTGGTTTCCCTACCTGGCAATGGGGGAGAAGATGATGGGGTGGCTGCTTAGATCATCAAAACTTTATGAGTCCAACTGAGCAATTATTTCTGGGCAATGTCCTGACCCTTTTTTCCTTCTGTCATCTTGGCAGAAATGAACGTGTTCTTGATGATCTTGGTTCACCATATTCTCACTTCACCTGGTTCCGGTTTCTCCCAATTCAAAGAATCATAATTCCTCAACAACATGGCTCGATGCAGAGGTTTTATATACATTTCATAGTCTCTTCCCTTTTATAGTTTTGCAACTCTATTTTTCAGAAGGAGCCCAGAAATCCAGAAATATTGCTGTACCTTGCATGAGAACAATAGTCCGTAGTTCTTCAATTCCTTCTCTTCCTGAGACAAAAATTGTTGTAAGCCATGCCAGGTCTTTCAGGCCTCATGCATGGTATTTTCCAAAGGGTCTTTCATAATGTGTAATTACATATATTGTGTGAAAAAATTAAAATCAGAGTCAGTTAGATCTGGCCAATGTAGCAGATATGGTAAGTCTGATCTCTGCCTTCAAGGGGTGTAGAGTCTGAGAAAAATAGATTTTGAACAAATGCACAGAAGGAAGGAAAAAGAGAAATTCTGGCAGAGGGAATAGCGTTGGAACCTGAGGCTGAGAAGAATGTGGTGCTTCTAAGGAAATAAAAAGAGGATCCCTACAGCAGAAATGCTGAGTGACGAACAAATGAGGCCCATTTCCTGTAGGCTTGGGAGCTGTTTACAGTGTGCGGACTTTGCCCTAAAGGCCAAAGCAGTCAGGGAGGGGTTTTAAAACAAAAAATGAGCTGCTCTATTTGTGTTTTTCAAGATTACTACTCTAGCCACAGTGTGGAAGCATGGGGAGAGGGAGTAGGGGTGTGAGGAGCCAGTCTTAAGTTTCACTGAATTGATCTTTTGTTTCTTTGAGATTTTTAAAAATTAATTCTTAAGACCTCCTTTAATTTCTCACCTTTATTCTTCTAATAGACCCTTCTTAAAGAGTTTCCTTCTACTATTTTGTCTAATCTTATTTATCTTCCAAGGGCCTGTGGAAGAGCCCTTTTTTAGAAAACCTGTATCTTATTACTCACTTATAATCTTGTGCTTTTTGCTATGTTGTATCATGTAGCACTTTATTGGCATGGCTTTTTAGCCACTTACAGGTGTGGCATGGTGTAGTGAAGAGTTATTTGAAGTCAGACAGAATTGGGTTCTAATTTCTAACTGTGATTTAGGGTATGTCACTTAAACTCATGGAACTTTGGCTTATTCACATGTAACATGGGAGAAAAAGACCTCCTTGTTCCCAGGATTATGATAATTAAGTGGCAGGAAGTACATAAAGAACCCAGCACAGGAGTGCCTGGCTGGTTCAGTTGGTAGAGCATGTGACTCTTGATCTCGGCGTTGTAAATTCAATCCCCACGTTGGGGGTAGAGATTACTTAAAAATAAAATCTTAGGGGCGCCTGGGTGGCTCAGTCGGTTAAGCAGCTGCCTTCGGCTCAGGTCATGATCCCAGGGTCCTGTGATCGAGCCCCGCATCGGGCTCCCTGCTCAGCGGGGAGCCTGCTTCTCCCTCTCCCTCTGCCTGCCTCTCTGCCTACTTGTTCTCTCTCTCTATCTCTCTGTCAAATAAATAAATAAAAAAATCTTTAAAAAAATAAAATAAAAATAAAATAAAATCTTAAAAAAAAAAGCACAATTTCTAAAATAGAGTGGTTTTTAATTAATAAAGTGGTTTCTTCTTTCTTCTTCTTCTTGCTTGCCTTTTTAAAATTAACCTGAGAAGTTCTGTAGTGGGTGGCTGTATATCAGTTTTAGGGCCTTGCATACAATAGCAAATAAATAATTGATGAACTAAATGGAAATGATGTCATATACACACTCTTAATAAAGCAAGCTACTTCATCCAGTGTAACAATGGTGTATGTAACTTGGAGTTAGTAACATTCTCTTCCTTTATCCCATTGTGTTAAGTATGGCTTTGCTCACATAGATTGCTCTTAAAAGTTATTTTTAGTGAGTCTGGAAGATCACTATCACTTAGATCCTGGAATTTTATCTCTACTCTGATTTCCAATTCTTCAGACAGTGATCCACTGTTCTAGAGGCTGGTCTGATTGTCTTTCATTATCCTTAATTTCCATTCTCTTTTGATTCCAAGCATTCATCCCTATTCTTCAGGTTCTCCATGGTTTTGGAGAGGTTCCAGATGCACTGTGGAGATGAGCTTCAGGGCATTTGCACTTCTCTGTGCCACTCCAAATGTGTTTACGAGTTTCTGTTTTTGTACCCCTGAGTAATTGAATTAGAATTTAGGACAAATAGATTTCTGGTAAAGACTGATTTCACAATTTTTGGTTGTGTGTGTTAAGTGAACTGAAGTAGCTTTCAAATGTGAGCTAAATGAGAAAAACATTTATTGAAATGTTTAAATAATATGTACAACATAAGTTCAGGGATATAGATCATTTCCCTGAAATAAAATAAAGAGCAATAAAAAAAGACTCCTATGACATTCTTTAATAATCAAGATAAATAAATCTCTGGTCTGTGAATTGGTTTAGAATACTGACATTTAAACAATAAAGAAATATTGGTGCTATAAAGCTTAAAACTGACACAACTTCCCTTCAATTCCCTAAAGTATAGTTGTCCAACTGTTATGGCTTCCAGATAAAACATCAGATCTTCTGAAAAAACTTTTTATCATTTAACTGTGTATATAATGAACAGGGAAAAAAAATAGAAACTTCAGAAAAATGTCTATCTAGTTTACTGCAGAAAACTTTTTAAAAATAAAAGTTTAGATGGGGAAATATATAGGTTAATATCAATATTGATTTGTAGTAATTTATACTAATTTGATAAATAATAATATTTTTTGAATACTAAGTAGGATAATTTCTTTCAAACCATTGAGTAATTTGGGCAGAAGACATAACTTCTTTGGGCTACTGTCTTCATTTAAGAAAGGATAGAGAAATGGAAATGCAGAAAATTGGTATACCTGTTCATTTTCTTTTTTTTTTTTTAAGATTTTATTTATTTATTTATTTGACAGAGAGAGACACAGCAAGAGAGGGGACACAAGCGGGGGAGGGGGGGAGAGGGAGAAGCAGGCTTCCCGCGGAGCAAGGAGCCTGATGCAGGGTCCATCCCAGGACTCTGGGATCATGACCTGAGCCGAAGGCAGACGCTTAACAGCTGAGCCACCCAGGTGCCCCTACCTGTTCATTTTCATGGAAGCCATTATTCTAGGTAGAAATAATCAAGGAATTTATGAGTTTTAAGTTATATCTGGATGTGATGACATTTAACTAAGTTGTGCAGTTTGCAAAGATGACCAGACACTTTCCTGATAAGAGATAAGCAGTGAGATTATCTACTCTCTGATTTTTCATCCTTAGAAAAAATATGAAACTGAAGATATTCTAGCAACACATTTTTTCCCTGTACCAAATGTAAGACAAAAATGATGAAAGGAAAAATTTTTTCCTGGATTTGAGCATTCCATGATTTCATAAATGATTTTTTAATTATTGTGCACAGAAATTATTTTCACATTATGTAATGCAAGTCAAGTTGCAATGGCTTAGTATAAGATACATATCCAAATTCCTTTTGGTTCTCAGCCTTAGATATTTTGACCAAGAATATGTGAGCAGTTAAACAACTTTATTGGCAAACATATCTTACAGGAGACATGAAAAGAATTTAAAAACACTGTCCATAAGGAAATATTGCTAAAATGAACTACATTAAGATCTTTTACTAATCAACAGACACCAATAAAAGAGTTAAAACAAAAGCCACAGAATGGAAAAAAGAAACAAACTAGTAGGACAAAGAGCAAATGTTTGCATAGAACTTTCACCAAAGAGCTATCCAAACAGCTAATAAGTAGATAAAAAGATAATCAACTTCATTAGCCACCAGGAAAATTCAAATTAGGACCATAGTGTGATATCACAACCCCTTCACCAGAATGGTTAAAATGAACTAGATTTAGAGTACTGACTATTGGTGGCAAAGATGTAGGGCAACCATACACTGATGGTAGAAGGCAAGATGGGTACAACTCCTTTGGAAAACTTTTTGGCAATATTTACTAAAGCTAAATATACATATACCTATAACCCAGCAATTTTGCTTTTCTGGATATATCTAACAAAATTACAACCATATGTTAATATATGTTCAAAAGACATATATATGAATCCTCATAAAAACATTATTCTTAATAGCCCTAATAGAAGCAAGTCAAATATCCATTAAGTGGCCAATGGATAGGGGCACCTGGGTGGTGCAGTCAGTTAAGTGTCTGACTCTTGGTTTAGGTTCAGGTCATGATCTCAGGTCGTGAGATTGAGCCTGACATTGGTCTCTACACTAAGTGCAGAGTCTGCTGGAGATTCTCTCTCCTTCTCCCTTTGCCCCTCATGCTTGTGTGTGTAAGCTCTCACTTTCTCTCAAATAAATAAACCTTTTAAAAAAAGAGTACAATGGATAAATATTAGTATACCATGGAATATTACACAATGATAATGCATAAATTAAAACAATATGTTGTAATGTGGATGAATCTCAGAAACATAATTTTGAGTGAAAAAAGTCGGTTGCAAGAGGGTACAGATTTATTATTTTATTTATGTAAGCCTCAGAAATAGGCGAAGCCAATCTTTGGTGTTAATATTCAGGATAGTAATTACCTATGAAGAACTTGTGGCTGGGAGTGGGCAAGAGGGAATGTTTTAGAGCACTACTAATGATCGTTTCTTAATCTGAGTGATGATCATAATATAGTGTGTTCAATTTCTGTAAATTTGTGAAGCTATCCACTTACGACTTGTGCACAGTTTGCATAAAAAGTTTACATAAAATGAAATTAAGGATGACCAATTTGTCAAGGCTTTAACAAGCCACTGGGAGAATTACCTGCCAATGATATTGTACAATTAACAAAGGATCCAGGGGCACCTGCGTGGCTCAGTTGGTTAGGCAGC
The DNA here is from genome assembly GCF_054177405.1 of Leptonychotes weddellii. Lineage (NCBI taxonomy): Eukaryota > Metazoa > Chordata > Mammalia > Carnivora > Phocidae > Leptonychotes > Leptonychotes weddellii. The sequence goes on from NC_138370.1 coordinate 103,597,692, forward strand.
TGCCTTCGGTTCTGGTCATTGATCCCAGGGTCCTGAGATCAAGCCCCAAATCAGGCTCCCTGCTCAGTGGGAAGTCTGCTTCTCCCTCTCCCTCTGCTGCTCTCCTTTTTGCGCTCTCTTGCCCATGCTCTCTCTCTCTCAAATCAATGAATGAAATCTTTAAAAAAACAAAACAAACAAACAAAATGAAATGAAGAATCCATATCCAGAGTTTTTTTGGCATAACCCTTAGCACCATGTGTGGACAGAGAGACAACACAAAGTCAAATGAGTATTAACTCTTTTTAAATAGATATTTAAAAAAAATTAAAAACTTGTTGGGTGAATCAAAACTAATAAAAAACATTTCCATACAAATTCTACACAGATTTTGAAGTTGTGCTAAGAAGTAACAAGAGTTAGGGGCGCCTGGGTGGCTCAGTTGTTAAGCATCTGCCTTCGGCTCAGGTCATGATCTCAGGGTCCTGGGATCGAGCCCCGCATTGGGCTCCCTGCTCAGCAGGAAGCCTGCTTCTCCCTCTCCCGCTCCCCCTGCTTGTGTTCCCTCTCTCGCTGTGTCCCTCTCTGCCAAATAAATAAATAAAAATCTTTAAAAAAAGAAAACAAAAGAAGTAACAAGAGTTAAAAGATATTGGTGTGGGAAAGAAATTATGTCCTCCTGTTTAAGGTTTTAAGACCAATCTAAATATTTTGGGGTTTGTGAATTTGAAAAATTGTTATTAGCAAAGACTTTGGAGTAGCTAATAATCTAAAATTAATTTGGCAAAATCTAAACATTCAGAAAAATAAAGAAAGTTTTTGTGGCAAAGGGGACTTTGTGGATGCTTTATTCAATAAAAATATAATAATAGTAAAAGGGGAACCCTCTTACTCTGCTGGAGGGAATGCAGGCTGGTACAGCCACTCCGGAAAACAGTGTGGAGGTTCCTCAAAAAGTTAAAAATAGAGCCACCCTATGACCAGCAATTGCACTACTAGGTATTTACCCAAAGGATACAAACATAGTGATCTGAAGGTGTACCTGCACCCCAGTGTTTATAACAGCAATGTCCACTATAGCCAAAATATGAAAAGTGCCCAGATGTCCTTTGACAGATGAATGGGTTAAGCAGATGTAGCAGATGTGGAATATTACTCAGCCATCAAAAAAAGAAATGAAATCTTACCATTTGCAAAGGTGTGGATGGAACTAGAGGGTATTATGCTGAGCATAAAATAGCTCATTAGAGAAAGATAATTACCATAGGACTTCACTCATATGTGGAAGTTAAGAAACAAGACAGGATCATAGGGGAAGGGAACAAGAATAAAATCTAATGAAATCAGAGAGGGAGACAAACCATAAGAGACTTTTCACTGTAGGAAACAAACTGAGGGTTGCTAGAGGGAAGGTGGATGGAGGGATGGGGTAATGCGGTGATGAGCATTAAGGAGGGCACTTGATGAAATAAGAACTGGGTGTTATATGCAACTGATCAATCACTAAAATCTACTTCTGAAACTACTACACTGTATGCTAATTAATTAAATTTAAATAAAGAAAATTTTAAAAAAATAAAAATATTATAGCTATTTGAATTTAAAATGATGCATTTACTTTGTATTGGTTAAATACACCATCTCTAGAGACTATGATATATACCTCTTACTTTTATGCAATTATATTCTTATTGTAATTTCTTACCCATGATATGATTTCTATCCTATTCAGATTAATAAAATTCTTCCTTCTAAAATTTCCTCATTCAATATTATACTCTCCGTATACAACATTATTTTTAAATCACGTTTGTTTCATCCACTAAAGATAATACGTTAAGTGTTGTTTCTGAGTAATTTGTTTGAAATTTTCTTTGATGAATTTTTCCAAGATGTCAAAATCCAAGTCTTTTCTCCAGATCCGGAGCCTCGAAATAATAAATTGGAAAGCTGTTGGTATTTTTGTTCACCATTATAACCCTAGAGCAAAGCCCCAGAGCATGCTGCGGTCCCTTACTAAATAACGTTGAGTGGAATTTTACTAACTTCCTAAAGGTCTTCCTAAGGTCTTTGGACTCCTTTCTTCCAGGTAGGCTGCTTTACTGTATCTTGATTGGTAGTGATGACCACTCCCCAACTATACTCAGTCTTCACCCTTCTTCTCACCATTGTTCTGAAACCCATGGATTTATGATAGCTACTGCCTTCCTCTCACCCTAAAAATATCAGAAAGCTTCAAGAAAGATT
>NC_138370.1:103600417-103611756 GCF_054177405.1 Leptonychotes weddellii
AACTTTGAAATTATTTATTATATTTCACAATAACTTCATTCTTGAAAAGGCTATTTGGTAGTATAGTATAAAGATATAATAATATTAGTTAATATTAAGCACTTTGCTAATTACATTGTGTGGGGGTTTTTTGGTTATCATAGAACACTTAGTATTATTTAATTTAATTCATATCTCTCTCTCCTTCCCTCCCTGCCTCCTCCCCTCTCTCCTTTCCTTTCCTTAATTTTCTTTCTTTCTTTCTTTCTTTCTTTCTTTCTTTCTTTCTTTTCTTTCTTTTTTTCTTTCTTTCTTTCTTTCTTTCTTTCTTTCTTTCTTTCTTTCTTTCTTTCTTTTCTTTTCTTCCTTTCTTTCTTTTTTTCTTCTTTCTTTCTTTCTTTCTTTCTTTGTAGTAGCCATCTTAAAGGTGTGAAGTAATATCTCATTGTGGTTTTGATTTGCAACTTCCTAATGACTAACAATGTTAAGCATCTTTTCTTATGCCTACTGACTATTTGCATATCTCCTTTGGAGAAATGTCTATTCAAGTCTTTGCCCATTTTTAAATTGGGTCATTTATTTTTTGTTGTTGAGTTGTAGGAGTTATTTTTATATTCCATATATTAATCCCTTATCAAAAACATGATTTATAAATATTCATTCCCATTATGGAAGTTGCATTTTTACTCTGTGACTGTGTCCTATGTACTGAAATTTTTAAAGTTGATGTAGCCCAGTTTATCTATTTTTAATTTTACTGATTGTGCTTTTGTTGTCATGTCCAAGAAATTACTTCCTAATCCAATGTCAAGAAGCTTTTCCCGTTTTTTCCTGAGTGTTTGATAGTTTTACCTCTTACATTTAGGTCTTTGATACATTTTGAGTTCATTTTTTTGTGCACAATTGACTTTTTAACATAAATGTAAATTTCACACTTAGCTCCGTTAAATTTCATATCTTCATTTTGGCCATTTTTTGTCTTTTCAAGATCTTTCAAAGCCAAAATTATCAGTGATAATATTAATTCTGCTTTTCATAGAATCTGCATGTCATCTCAAAGTTTTATCACCATGCCCTCTATGTCCTCAACCTAATAATATTGTTTATAAGCCCAACATTAAAGTTCTCCTCCTAAGTTAGTCATTGGCCAATATTATTTAAGTGCATTTATTCAATGGTTCTTCATAAATTCGACATGGAAATTACGAATATTGAGAAATTTACAAAGTTTTACTGAAATCTTTTTTTTTAAGATTTTATTTATTTATTTGACAGAGAGAGACAGCGAGAGAGGGAACACAAGCAAGGGGAGTGGGAGAGGGAGAAGCAGGCTTCCCGCAGAGCAAGGAGCCTAACGTGGGGCTCAATCCCAGGACCCTGGGATCATGACCTGAGCCGAAGGCAGACACTTAAGGACTGAGCCACTCAGGCACCCCTACTGAAATCTATCTTCACTATGCCTATAGTATGTCTTTAATTCATCAACCCTCAAATTACATTAATATGAATTAATGATAGTGATAATATGAACCATTTAATTTAGAATGTAAATTATAAAAATGATTTTAATTAAATTCATTTTCTATTATTTTCCAATCCACAAACTACTAAAAAATGCTACAGAGTAAAAGTCCACTGATAATTCCTCCAAGAAAGATGTAAGAATAATTTCTAATTACATAGTATAAAACTTATAAATTGTTTTTCATTTTGTACGTTGAAAAATAACCTCACAATCTTATTTGCATTTTTAATTTGCTTTCAAATTCTATCTTTATACATTGTACGTAATGTAAAGAAACCCTTGAACAAGGCTTCCAAAATTTCATAAATTCAGGGTTAGTGGAGTTGATTATGATGGAAGTGCTCAAAACTAATGGGAATTTAGTAGAAAAGTATCTTTAATCACTGTCTTGCTATCTAATTTGTTCTTCCCATATATATTGATATAACACACAAAACAAACAAGAAATATATATATTTTCATATGTATGTGTAAATATATACATAGTTTTTACTTATAATCTGCTTATGTTAGTAATTTCATAGCAGAGATGCTGTGTGGTAGCATGTTGCAGTCATATATCAAAAGACAGTCCCAGGAGAACTTGAATTCACTTCTATCTGAGTTATGCACTGATGATTCCTAAGAAGGACATGACCTCCAGATTAGATAATCAAGGCCTCGTTATTTTTATCAGATATGCCAAGAAAAATCAATTGCTTCCTTCAAAAACAAATTAAACAACAAACCTTTCCCAAGGAAGTTGCACACATTTGTTTATGAAAGTTGAGGTTGTTTTGGTGTTCCAAAATACTCACTTTCTCAAGAAGGCATTGTTAGAAATGAGGCTAAAGAATAAGGTTTTGGTATTTTTAGACAGAGAGAAATTTAATATATAACCAATAATTCGTTCAACTTCTGTAAGTAGTGGTTAGAACAAGAGGTTGCCAGAAGGGAGGTGGGTGGAGGGATGGGTGAAATAGGTGAAGGAGATTAAGAGGTACAAAATTTTACTTGTAAAATAATAAGTCAAGGGGATGAAAAGTACAGCATAGGGAATATTGTCAATAATATTGTAATAATTTTGTATAGTGACATGATAATTACACTTACTGCTGTGAGCATTTCGTAAGGTATATAAATGTTGAACCATTGTGTTGTACACCTGAAACTAATATAATATGTCAAGTACACTTCAATTAAGAATAAAATTAAATAAATTAAAATAGAAATTTAATATATAACCAATAGCTGGTTCAGATTGTGTAACTAGTGTTACAAACTGTGTTTAATATGCTCCTTAATTTATCATAAAAAAAACAGGAAATATTGAATCACTCGAATGGTGGGCATTCAAGCTACTATAGAATTTTATAGGTCTACATAGTCAAAAAGAAGTTTTTTCAACAGCAATCGTTCTTTCCTTTGAATCTGTAGGTTTACTGATGTAATTTTATCTGCATATACTTACTCTGAAATAATGCAATATCCCCTTTATGTCTCATCTGTAAGTTTACTTCATGTCTTTGGTTAAAATTCTGAACATAAATAGAATTGACCCATGACTAAAAATTATATTTCATAGTAAGGAAAAGAAAAATAAAAAAACAATTATATTATCATGATTATACCTTATAATATATACACAAAAGTATACTGTTGTAAATACATTATTGATAAGCTATAATATATCAATAATGGAAAATATATTTACAACAAAAATAACTTAAGATGAGAGTTTGCAAACTGCAGTGCATGAGTGAAGCACTGAAGGAAAATTCCAGTCTTATTATTGCTTAAAGAGATTCTCCTTGCATTCTAGAAGTCCCATGCTGTTTTTGGATGTTTCTTGTGGCCGCATAATAAGTAAAATAACCTTGCTCCAAAGCCTAGACCTTTCCCTTTGTATATCCATTAGTACCAAACAGAAGAATGTGATGTTAGAGAGCTGAACAATTCATGGTTTCTAGGTATGCCATAAAATGGGATACAAATAAGTCACAACAAAACTGTTTTCATGAAACTGTGTAAACCCATATACATACATACAGTCCCACAGTTATAGTTATGTTTAAGTCATAATGTAAATTCATTGTGTGATTGTTTAGAGTGTAAGCTTTGTGCCTGGATAGAAATCTTTGCTTATGGTCAGATTACTTAACCTCTAGGCCATTGTTTTTCACTGGTAAAATAGGTGAAAGACTTTATAGTTGTAAATACAAACATGCTTGTACGTAGTAAAGATTCATAAGTATTAGTCAACATTGGTAGAAATTAACTGTGATGTTAAGTGGGTTAACACATGTGATACGATTAGAACAGATGGACACACAGTCAATGTTTTTGTTATCTTTGTACCATTTGTGCTGGCCTTTCTCTGGATGGAGTGCCCGTGCCCTTTGAACTGCTTCCAGCATTCTGAAGAAATGGACATTGTTTGCACATGAAGATTCTTGTACTCCTAATGTGATCCTGAAGATGGTGTTTTAAAGTTTCAGGACATTTTCAAATGTGCACTATCAAATTCAACCATAAAATACCTCTTCTGGGAAAATGGAGAAATATATATATATATGGCATAAATAAATATTTATAAATAAATATATATATATGGCAGTCAAAAAATGTTCATGGACCACCTGTTGATTGGAGGCATCCCAAGATATAGTATATCTTTTAATAGGTTATCTATAGTATATCTTTAATAACTTCTAAATAACTAAGAGGTCCTAAATAAATAGTATATCTTTAATAGGTTCTAAAATTAGGATAAGGGTACAAGATGTTAATATATAAATATTATGCAATATTATTAAAACTTCAGACTTCACATGAGACATTAATTAAGACAGCAATTATATAAGTGTATCATTGAAGATTTATTCTTTGGTGTTAAGTCCTAAATTTATTGCTGTCAAGCAAAATTGATTTTTGTAGCACTGGAAAATAAAGCTCTGTGGTTCTGACTTCTAAGGAATTGTAAGACTCATAATTACTTACGATTGTTACTTAATTTCTATCTTTTCTTTTAAATGGTGAGGTGGCTGGGAGGAGGAGATTGCACCAGCTTGCCACATTGAGCATGGATTCAGTACTTCCATTAGATTTCAGAACTGGATGTTGCTTCTAACCAAGCGGCTTGCTTTATATCTTAAGATCATCAGGAAAGTCTTTGTTAACTGCCAGATGGTATGTTGACCTAAGGAAATGAGCATTTAGCTACTGGAAATCCACTGTGCCAAGTACAACATTCCTAAATGAATATGGAAGGAGAGATCATTGTTTATGGTCCACCTATTCACGCAGAAGAGTTGCTGAGTTCTGGCATTCCAGTAGGGCCAAGGATGGTGAAATGACAAAAGACTCAGGAGACCACTTAAAAGTATGTTTCCCTACTTAATTAGGCAATAAAGATTTTCCAGGAAACTGGACTTCCTTAGATTGAGGAGTTCCTTAACACTGCTGATCTAAGATATTGCAAAAATATGTGCTTGGTTCTTTATTTTAGGTGCATCCCAACCATCTCACCACCCTCACCACTTCTGCCCTGACCCTTACCATGGTCATCTCTCCTGAACCACTTGCAATAGTAACCTACCCACTCCCTCTGCTCAGTCGTTTTTACACACATGGAACAGATGAATTATTTAAAAATGCAAGTGAGATTGTGCCACTCTTCAGCTAAACCCCCCCTAGTGGCTCTCCTCTTCACTCCAAGTGAAAGCCAAAATCTTGACAATGGCCTATAAGTTCTGTCATTACTTCTCCATCTTATTGACCCTGCCCTCACTTGCTTGACTCCTACAACCCTGCCTTCTTGCTGTGCTTTGAACATGGGGCCTGCCACCATTCAGGGCCTTCCACATACTGTCCTGTCTGTGGGAATGCTCTTTCCCCAGATATCCACATGCTCAGCTCTGCTCCTCCCCTCTTTCAGGCCTTTGCTCAAATGGGACCTCCTCAGTAAGCCTTTCTCTGACCACACTAGATGAATGATATCACTCCCCAACTTTAACAGCCCATTGCACTTTTGTAATTTATTTTCTCCAGTATCACTAACAGACATTATTACATAGTTTACTTATTTGCATTATCTGCCTCCCACTACCAGCATATAAGCTCTATGAAGATAAGGAATTGTATCCAATATATTCATTGCTAACTCTGGAAACTAGAATGTCTGGCCCACAGACAACACTCATATATATTTGTTAAAGAAGTAGAATGAATGAATCCTGCTGGAGATTAAAGTCTTTCTAACCACCACAGACTTAAGAATGACCTTGAAGTCTTAACAATAACTCCGACCTTGAAGTCTTGTCAGAATGTCTGTACTGCCTTTTCCCCTCCAGCCAATGAAATCTGAATAAAGCTATAGACTAATGGTTCAACTTGGCATGGCATTTTAGTTCTAGCTCTGTGTTCCCTGGGTTATTACACTTTTCCTAACATTAAAACTAGCCACCTTGTACTGGCTGTAGGGAATATTCTTATGAGGGACTTCTGGCACAGAATGTGAAGGAGATAGATGCACACATTCTGAAGTGAATCTAAGTGGCTTTCGTGGAAGCCCTTGTAGAGTCCAATAGGATAGTGGCAGAAAAGCTCTAATTCCAACATGGACATTTGTTAAGCATTTTCCTCCCTTGACTATAAGACAAATACAAAAGAAAGATAGAAAGTATTATATGCATAGAGGATTTGGACAATGTGTGTTGTTGGAAGGCAGATGAAAAATAAATGAATTTTCATCTCATTCTAAGCATTTGGTAGACCTTTTAAAGTGTACCAAATTAATATGTATAATTTTATTAGTTGATTTATCTTTTGTATATATAGTAGGCAAATTGATTTACCGTAAAATTCAATAGGGAAACGGAAAGAATTTTAATTCTGATTTAAGGTATTTGTAGTACATGCTGCCTGGTGTAATAAAAAAGAAGGTATGGAATGGCTTCATGATGAGTGATCAAAAACTATCAGAGTTAGTCTCACAGAAGTGATAACAGAAATCACGCTTATGTAATTCCGTCAAACTTTCATCTTCCTATGAAATATTACCGTATTTATACTTAGTTGGAAGAGAAAAAAATTTATTTCCCTTGGGTAAGAAATAGCAGATGGGGACTACAGTACATATGTGTGTGTGTGTGTGTGTGTATATTTATATATACATATATATGTACATATATATATTATTTTGAAAACAGAAAAGTGACAGAAAGCAATGTAATATATTTTACATTCCAATTAGTATAGGATTTTATTTTATTAGGATAAGTTCCTTATTTTCATTCTGAATGACAATCATTTATTATCAAAAGTTATATCTATATCCTTTTATTAAAATTTTTGAATTTCTATTCTTACTTTTATTTCTTAGACTCCACTCCTGAGTGACTTCTTGTCAACATGACTTCTGATACTACTGACATTATGCTCTTTAAACCAAAACTAGGACAATAAATAATATCAGTGACCATTCATTGGGGACCTGGCTAATGAGAGGCACCATGCTGGGTACTTTGCACACTTAATCATCCCAAATCTTACAAGGTAGATATTTTAATCTCTAATTCATCAATGCAAAGCTTGAGGTTTGGAAGGAGAACAAATCTAAGAAAGAGATAGTAAATCTGAGAATTAAATCAAAATCTCTGTGATTTCAAAGCCTGTATTTTTTCCTTTATACCAGTTAGTTCCTCAAATGATCTTATGTATTTTTAGATTAAAAAAAATCCCACATATGCATGGCAGCACATTGAGACAGAGAGAAGAGGATAGGAGAAGAAATGTATGAAGTATTTATTATGCACAAGCCTGTGTTTAATGCTTTCATTATATTATTTCAAAATAGAGAGGTGAGTGTCTTATCCCATTTTACAGATGAGAAAACTGAGTTAGAAAAACGATAAGTATAAACAGTACTGAAGGGACTTATTTGGGATTCACATTCAAATCTTCCTGGCTGTAAATGGCACATCACTTATACCACACTAAAGCTGGTAGAAGTGTTGGATAACAAATATGCCTAAAAATGAGTATGTATCCTTTTCATTGAATTAAAGCTACCTTTGTTCTGGCTCATGGAGAAGTGATCAGGTTGAAAATACAAATAAAATTCTAATCCTTAGTAATTACTTTTCTATTTTTCTCTATAATCCCTGATTCAGTCTTCATTGATATGTAGAAACTGAACATTTCACTTGATTTTATGGCTATTCTTGAATATGTTTCCAACTCAAATTATTTAAAAATGTGAATTTAACAAAAAAAATGTTTTCCCTAATTATTTGGCCTAATTTAATTAAGACTTACATTGGAATTTTTCCAACAAATGTATAAAAGATTCATAGAGAAGAATGAAGAAGAAATTTAATTTGAAATGAAAAGGAGACTATAAATCTTCTTTATGCATGTTGAAAAGCTTTTTGAGATTTGAAAACAACTTTCTTATAGTACTGCTATTTTTCCCCCCTTTCAAATAGAAGGGTACTGTTAACATCAGCTACACAGATTCAAAATGGTAGCCATTTTAACTGAGCATTTTCAGAGTAGTTGAAAGTCCTATCACATAACCATGTTATGAGAGGGCCCTTGTCCCAGAATAATCCTTTTGCATAGGAAGGCAGAACTTAGGTTGCTGTGGGAGTATTCACAGTGTAATCTCTGACTGACTGGGATTAAGGTCAGATAATAAACCTTCTGCAAACACAGTATTCAGGTTGAATTCACTTGGAAGCAGAAGTGAATTAGAACTAGCCTTTAAATGTATCTCTTCTGGACAAAAACAATGAGACTGCCGTGGTTGTACTGGCCCTGGCTTTGTCTGGGATCCACACAGACTCCGTTCACCCTTCCATACAATTACTCCCTTCAACCAAGCCCTGCACAGCTTACTGTCAAAAGAGGTAAGTGCAGAGAAAAACAATCAAGGCTTCCCAAAAGACTGTTTCATGATTCCTGCAGATTTCGTGAGGTGGATGAGACCATTTTTTTCTGCTGCATGGCAAAATAAATGGACACACTTGCATGATCAGATCGTGCATTCTCTCTTGTTGGAAAGGCTCTTTGTGAAACCAAGTTAAGATCAGCAGACTGTGAGTTGCGTGCCACATCACTGTAAAAGTAATTACATTATTACTTAAAAGATGATGGCAGTCTATAATATTACTTTCGATACTTCTGGTGTTTAATAGAGAACATATATTTAATTGGAAAAGAAAATAGAGACTATAGGATCAGAGACTATTAACTTGTTAATGGAATATTGGTGAGGTCTTCTGCATGGAAATTTGGATATTAAAGAACTATTCCAACTCTTAAAAGATTTTATTGGAAGAGTCTTTTCTGTCTGAAGACAAGGTGACTCTCCTGGGGGAATACTTGTCATCACAGGGGCAAGGAAGGCAAAATTGGCCTTGGCTTCTTTTTATCCACAACCTCTAATTGCTAAGAGTTTCCTACAGTGAAATAGTCTTTTCAGGTGGTGAAGACCTAGCTTAGGCAACTGAATTTCATTTGCCATCATTTACCATCATTCCTTTATTAGAATGTGAATTACATCTAACCTTACAATATTTCACTGCTGAATGCTTTGCTTTTTTATTGTTTTTTATGTTAATTCCAATATAGTTAACATACAGTATTATATTAGTTTCAGGTGTACAATGCAGCGATTCAATAATTCTATACATTACTCACTGTTTATCATGATAAGTATACTCTTAATCCCCATCATCTATTTCTTTTTTTTTTAATTTTTTTTAAAGATTTTATTTATTTATTTGAGAGAGAATGAGAGAGAGCACATGGGAGGGGGGAGGGTCAGAGGGAGAAGCAGACTCCCTGCCGAGCAGGGACCCTGATGCGGGACTCGATCCAGGGACTCCAGGATCATGACCTGAGCCGAAGGCAGTCGCCCAACCAACTGAGCCACCCAGGCGCCCCCCCATCATCTATTTCAACTCCTCTCTCCACCCACCTCCACTCAGTTTGTTCTCTATAGTTAAGCATCTGTTTCTTGGTTTCTCTCTCTCTCTCTTTTTTTCCTTTGCTCATTTGTTTTGTTTCTTAACTTCCACATATGAGTGAAATCATACAGTATTTGTATTTCTCTGACTAACTTATTTAACTTAGAACTATACTCTAGCCAGGTTGTTGGAAATGGCAAGATTTCATTCTTTTTGATGGCTGAGTAATATTCCAGTGTGTGTGTGTGTGTGTGTGTGTGTGTGTATGTGTGTGTACACCACATCTTCTTTATCCATTCATCTATTGATGGACACTTGGGCTGCTTCCATAATTTGGCTATTGTAGATATGCTGCTATAAACATAAGAGTGCATGTGTCCCTTTGAATTAGGGTTTTTTGTTTGTTTGTTTGTTTGGTTTTTTTTTAAAGATTTTATTTATTTATTTGAGAGAGAGAGAATGAGAGACAGAGAGCACGAGAGGGAAGAGGGCAGAGGGAGAAGCAGACCCCCTGCTGAGCAGGGAGCCCGATGCAGGACTCGATCCCGGGACTCCAGGATCATGACCTGAGCCGAAGGCAGTCGCTTAACCAACTGAGCCACCCAGGCGCCCCTGAATTAGGGTTTTTGTATTTTGGGGGTAAATACCCAGTAGTGGGAATACTGGGTCCTAGGGTAGTCCTATTTTTATCTTTTTGAGGAACCTCCACACTGTTTTCCAGAGTGGCTGCACTTGTTTTTATTCCCATCAACATTGCACAAGTGTTCCTATTTCTTCACATCCTCGCCAACACTTGTTTCTTATGTTTTTGGTTTTAGCCATTCTGACAGGTGTGAGGTGGTATCTCATTGTAGTTTTGATTTGTACTTCCTTGATGATGAGTGATGTTGAGCATATTTTCATGTGTCTGTTGGCCGTCTGGATATGTTCTTTGGAGAAATGTCTATTCATGTCTTCTGCCCATTTTTAAATCGGATTATTTGTTTTTTGGGTGTTGAGTTGTATAAATTCTTTATATATTTGGATACTAACCCTTTATCAGATATGTCATTTGCAAATATCTTCTTGTTCAGTAGGTTGTCTTTTAGTTTTGTTGATTTTTTTCCTTTGCTGTGCAGAAACTTTTTATTTTGATGAAGTCCCAATAGTTTATTTTTGCTTTTATTTCCCTTGCCTCAGGATACATATCTAGAAAAATGCTGCTACAGCCGGTGTCAGAGAAATTACTACCTGTGCTGTCTTCTAGGACTTTTATGGTTTCAGGTCTCACATTTAGGTATAATCCATTTTGAGTTTATTCTCGTGTATGGTGAAAGAAAGTGTTCATTTCATTCTTTTACATGTAGCTGACCAGTTTTCCCAGCACCATTGTTGAAGAGACTGTCTTTTTCTCATTGTATATTCTTTCCTCCTTTGTCGAAGATTAATTGAAGAATAATTGTGGGTTTATTTCTGGATTTTTCTAAGCTTAACCAAAAAGATGAGAGACCTGTACTCTGAAAACTATAAAACATTGATGAAAGAAATTGAAGATGACACAAAGAAATGGAACGACTTTCCATGCTCATGGATTGGAAGAACAAATATTGTTAAAATGTCTATACTACTGAAAGCAATCTACTGAATGCTTTAGTTTTGCAAAGTTTTCATTTTGCATTTGCTTATAAAGTTATTATCTTCCATATCCTTTTGAATTTTAATTCTAAATGCAAATTTAATGATATTTCTATTTGTGTCTTTGTTCAAAGAACTCTAAAAAGTTTATGAATAGAACCTGATCTGCATTTCTCTTGTTTACAATAAACTTGCAGATACAAAGTCATTTTGACTTACCTCAGAGAAGAAGATAGAAAATGACCTGATTATATTCCAAACTGACTTCT
>NC_138370.1:103611856-103714506 GCF_054177405.1 Leptonychotes weddellii
TTAATACCCATCACTGGGCTAATCCATCCCCCAATCCCCCTTCCCTCTAAAACCCTCAGTTTGTTTCTCAGAGTCCATAGTCTCTCATGGTTCATCTCTCCCTCGGATTCCCTACCCCCTTCATTTTTCCCTTCCTTCTCCTAACGTCCTCCATGCTATTCCTTATGTTCCACAAATAAGTGAAACCATATGATAATTGACTTTCTCTTTTTGACTTATTTCACTTAGCATAATCTCCTCCAGTCCCATCCAAGTTGGGTATTCATCCTTTCTGATGGCTGAGTAATATTCTGTTGTATATATGGACCACATCTTCTTTTTCCATTCATCTGTTGAAGGGTATTTCGGCTCTTTCCACAGTTTGGCTATTGCGGACGTTGCTGCTAAGAGAACTTTTAGCAAAGTTAGTGAGTATAAGAATTTGCCCATAATAACATTTTTTTCTTTTTTTATAGTCATTACATTTTGAGTCCTTGGTCTGTTTCTAATTTCTCATTCTTCCCATTCATATCCTAGGACAAATATCCAAAGTTAGATGATTTCTACCAATAAGCAAAGCAAACTCCCAGAATCCCAGATTAATCACTGACTTTCTCAAGAGGCAGCTTTTCTGGGATGAGATGATGTCATCCAACTGGGGAGGAAAGTAAAAAAAAAACCTGCTGCTTCTCTCATTTACAGAGTGAGAAGTTTAGCTATTCACAGACCAATGGCAAATGCAGCAATGTTTTCTCAAGTCTTCTGACCCTGAAAATAGTTATGCCTTCAATTTTTATTTTATTATTCTATTTTCATCTTCTTCCTGTACAGAACACAGATGATCAGTGTAAAATTACAAGCTCCCTGTCACACTTTCTTTCCAGATTCCTTTTAAGGTGATTATTATTTTTCTTAATTTCTTCCCCATTTTTATCATAATTGATAGAAAATTCTACATTCTCCTCATTGCTAGACAATAATCTGAATTACAGGCCAAATTTGCAAGATCAAAAACATCATCTTCCTACATGAAGGAGAAGAGATTATTCTTAGAACACTATTAAACATTTAGCACTATTAAACATTTAGCAATTAAAATCTCACCATAGAAAAGAAGATAACTATTATGATAAAAATATTCATATGTGCACAATACTTCTCTGAAGCTATTTGTACTGAGGAGCATTCTATTACAGTTTTTCTTTGCGAAAGTTAGAGAGCTTTCACGTATTTTTGAATGGGAAACACGGGGGTTTTTTGTTTTTGTTTCTTTTTTTTTTTTTTTCCCCTCCAGCCCCTTACTATTGCTATCTCAAGAGGATAATGCCTCATAAAGAAAATTAAGTGCGTGGTTGCTATGACTGAATGATTCCCTTCTGTCAGCCCAGGGGCAAGAATGGAGCTGAATTTAACCTTTAGTTTTCAAGGTCAGAGAAAGATTAGATAAATGGGAAACAACCACTCCTCCCATATCCTGTTCATGGAATGTAGGAAATGACTAAAAAGGGACCAAAGGAAATTTACTGCTCAAACATATCAAGGATTAGGTTCTGCAATACTTAAAAAAAAAAAAAAAAATCCCAAACACCATTGTAAGAAAGAATTCTGTTTTCAAGATGAATTACGTGATTCTGGAGTTTCTGAACAACAATTTCATTCTCCAGTTTGTGTTTGTCATTGAGTAAACATACAATCATATTTGTTCAATGGAAACCTGTTATTTTGTTTTCTTAGAGTAAATAAAATTATTAAAATGCGGCTGACTCATTCTTCTGGCTGCTGAGTAATTTACTGTTTGTAATCAATAAAAATATACCTCTCCCAACACTAACTCCAAAACATTGTCAAAGATCAGTGTTGTTTTGGATTATAAACTGATGGATAGATGTGATTTGTGCCGCTCTTCCCATACCCAGCATGTTGCGCCCCATTAAACACACATGCCTGCTTTATTTTTGTTTAATGATGGTAGAGAAAGAATAAAGTAAAACATTTTTTAAATGTACACATCTACGAACTGGAAGCTTTTCTTGCGCATCCCTAAGCCCATCGGTCTATCACAGGCACCTAAACTCCCTTAATGCCAAAGAAAGACTGCGCACAGCTAGGCCACTAGGAAAATTGAGGGAGAACTAGCTTCTTTATTCGTTACTCACAAGCTGTTCTACTGATCAGGAGACTTGACCTTGCCTTGGCTTCAAGAGCCTCGAGTTGGCAGTGGTCCCTCTTTCAGAATTTGTTTCCCTACGCCCGTCTATAAATAATCCTTGAACAGCAACAGAGGAAACTTTGATCCCAGTCCCTATTTAAAAAAAGATCAAGTACTGATTTTTATTATTTTTAGGATTCTCTATATTCCCCTCTCCGGCCCTATTATCATCACTGCTCTTCTGTGAATCCGCCCCACATCCGCCCGTTTTTAGTTTCAGCGCCAGCCAGTGAGCAGTGCGTAAAGCAAGCGGTGACCGCAAGAATGACTGAGAAATCAGGAAGGCGAAAGTCTGGCTTGTTCTCGGTGACTTTTCGTTTATTTTTAGAAATGGAGAAAGGTGAATAGCAAAATCCTTTCTAAAGGGTGGCAATAAAGTTAGAAGACTGGACCTCTATGTATGATCCCTTGATTTTATCACTCCATAGTCCTGATACATAGAGGGGAGGCCATTTCGGTGTGGTGTCACATCAGAGTTCCTCACGCTAGGAAATGAAGATAAATGTTATGAGAATCCCCCTCCTGCCGGTCATGTTTCACGTAGTTTATGTAGGTGAGGTGGGGGAGTCTGGTGATTGAAGTCATTCTCCAAGGTGTGTAATCTCCCCGGGGGGGGGGGGGCGGGGAGCGGATAAGTAAGAGATTTATGGACGCCTGTATTTTCTTTATTTATTTCCAAGAATGCTGTTAAAGATGGACCTTGAGGAATAAATTTACCTTTGGTTGCAAGTCTAATGCAGGATTATGATGCTGCTATGGGTTCTCCGTTCTAACTCTCCCCACTACCAGTGTCGGGGCGAGGAAGTATAGCGGGGCCCATAGCAATTCCTGGGATTGCTGCAGTGCCCCTCTCACAGTGATGGGCCAGGGCGTACCTCTTTCAAACAGGTGTGGAATTCAAAATTACACCACTCAGGAATTCAAACTTCACCATGTGGCTCTCTCCAGTCTCTCCATTGTTCTCTCCCTCCTCCCTTTCCCCCTCCCCTTCCCCACTCCTCCTCCTTCCCCCTTCTCTCTTCTCCTCCAACATTTTCTGACTGAGACCCTGTTGTTCTGATTCTGGAGTGGTGAAGGGGCATATCCTTTAAGAACGCTTTGTAGCCATTAAGGAAACCTGGCAGAAATTAAGAAGGCTCACTGAGGCTGCAAATTAAAAATGTATTCGAATTATGAATCCACAGGAAGAGAACTAGAAATACCAACAATCACATGAAAAGAAATTCTACCTCACTCATAATAAGATGGAAATTAGAACAATGTGATACAAATTTTCACCATTCAGACAGGAAAAGATTAAATATGCAATATTCCCGAGAATTGGAGTGGATGGAGGAGTGTATATAATCACATTCCTTTGGATAACAATTTGGCACCATCTATCAAAACTTAAAAATGGGGCGCCTGGGTGGCTCAGTTGGTTGGGCGACTGTCTTCGGCTCAGGTCATGATCCTGGAGTCCCGGGATCGAGTCCCACATCGGGCTCCCTGCTCAGCAGGGGGTCTGCTTCTCCCTCTGCCCTCTTCCCTCTCATGCTCTCTGTCTCTCATTCTCTCTCTCTCAAATAAATAAATAAAATCTTTAAAAAAAAAAAACAACTTAAAAATGTACTCATTCTTGGACTCAGTTCCATTTCTGAGGACTTTTCCTGATAGCTCTACGAATTCAAGCAGGCAAAGATATGCATGCAAGGATATTTAATGGAACATTTTTTATGTTGCATTAATATATAATTATATGTACACTATATATTGCATTTTTTTAAATTGGAGACAACTTTTTTGTTCATCAAGAGACTAGTTAGAAAAATTACGGCATAACCATTCAGTAGATTTTATTGTAATAGACCTATAGTTTTCATTATGGAAAAATGTCAACTCATAATAAGTGAAAACAAGATCTATCTATCTATCTATATGTATATATATATATATACACACACACACATATAATGAGAGCTATATAAACACAAGAAAATGTTCAGGGTAGTTGCCTCTGGGGAGTGAGAATGAATATCAGGAACACTTACTTTTTTAAATAAAAAAATTGGATTGGAGGAAATAGTAATTTTTTCTTATGGTCAAAACTGGTTTTCTATATTTACTTTCAAAATTTGATTTTGAATTTAATAACTGTCAATTTTTTTTACAAATAAACTCATGATTACAATGTATGCAAAAGATTTACACAAGTCTTTCTTGTGACTGTAATAAATGAAAAAGAGCTCCTAGCAAAACTTCAGGCCAGATGATGAGGCTCCTGGAGACTTGGCTTTGCCGATGCCTCAGGGCACTGCCCATAACTAGCTCCCCAAAGAAAATTGAGTTTCTTGTAAAAACTTCTTTCCAGATACCACATCATAAAATTCTGAAAACCTCTTTTCTTTACTGCATACCCAAAGCCATGATGTACACTTACAAAAGGCCATATAAATTTGGCTTAATACTTCAATGTGTTTTGGTTATTGGGCTACTGGGGAAAAATAATTCTTAGGTAAACATTTTCATTAAATGGGAATCTCTCATTTTTACCCCCCCAGTTAGGAAAAGATAATTATCATTAATGAAAATGACATCGGACATTTACCTAAGGCTCTTAGCCTTGCAGTAGTGACTTGAGATTTGCAAGATATTTCCAGGAATTATTTCATCCAATAATGCTATGGACCTCTCTGGTGTGGAAGCACTTAACAACTTCTGACATGACTCAGCTACTTAAATTAGAAAGTAAAGCTCTCATACTCTTGTGACCCCACTAAGATACCCACAGTTATAATTACATTTGAGAGCTGCCTTCAAATAAAACAAGGTCTATCTATCATCTATCTATCTATCATCTATCTAAGAAAGAGAGAGAACAGGACAGAAGCACAGAGAGAAAAGGAGAAAGGGGAGAGAGAAAAGGGAAAAGGAAAGAAAAAAGGGGATTCAGAGGAAAAGGGAAGGAATTAAAGAAATAAAAAAGAAGGAAAAAGAGAAATGAATACCTGTAAAAAAGAAAGCAGAGTTATATTGGAAATTTATACTAGAATTTTTAAAAGACTATTTTGTCTAAGCCATTAATTTTAGAGTGGTGGAAACCGAGACCCAGAGGGGTTTCCTAAGATTATAAAGAGTCAGGATGACATTGACAGTGACAGGAGATCTTAACTTTCCCTTCCCCACATTTTATTTTATACTATTTATGTTATTTATTTTAATAGTTAAATATCTAAGAGTAAAATTAAAAGATGAAAACTCAGCCTTGTTTACACAGCATAAGGGGCCAAGGCTCTGATTGTGCTGGTAGATATACACCATGGAACTACTCATCCAAATTTGCAGCAGATATTTTGAGTGCCTATTATATGCAAGATATTGTGCTGGGCTCTGGGCATATTGTGATTCACAAAAGAAATAAGGCCTCTATGTTCATGGTGTTTCAGTACTACAATATCTTAGCTGCTTGCTAGAGGTAGGGTTTCTCTCTAAATAATGATCTGGGGTATCTTTCAGGCCACCTTGCTTCTGTCAACTATTTTCAATTATTGTGGCAAAGCTAGAGAATCCTTATGCATGCTGGTATGTTGACCTGACTTCACACTGCCTTTCCCCATACTAATCTTTTCTGGATAAAAGTGGCTAGAGGACAGATCTATTCCCCCTTTAAATTTCCTTTATGTATGACTTTAAAGCATTAAACACTCTGCCTTAGTGTAATATATTTTTATTTTATTTTATTTAGACTCATCTAAGCCCAGAACACGCAGCGAGCTGTTGGCAACAACAGCACATGACCCCCTTTCCAGATGGATAAAACCGTACATTGCACGAGCCCCCTACAGTGCCAATTGTTCTCTGCTCTAGAAGGCAAACCAGTCCATCTCTACAATCTTCAGTGTTGATTCTGAATCTAGTTGCCTTGAAGGCCTAGGGAACATTCCATTCTCTCTAGGGTCTTGTAGATAAGTACAACTTCATATCCGGCACACTGGCAACCTAGAAATACATCTATCGAAGTTTGAGGAACTTTAAGATCTTTCCCCAAGAAATGCTGAAGGCTGGTGACAGCTTTGGGAAAATGGAGGAAAAGCATTCAGATGACAAAAATTGTGTCACATGAAAATTTACCAGTTCTATACTCTTACTCTTGCCAATATTTCCTCAATTTTTAGTGTCCATTGTCGTGCATTCATGGTAATGACGTCTATTTTAAAATGGCTTGACTTTTACATCACTTAAAATGTTTATCAACGCCATTTTTCAGGTCACTCTTGGCCAACCATTTCATCACAGACTCGACTCTCTTCTGTAAGCAAGTGCTCAAGGAGGAATAAGTGGCTTATTCTGAAGACTTTAGTGAGGTTCATTATTCCTCCTAACCAGAATGCAATCAAGAATGCAATACAGTTCTGCCTCTCCACAGCGGTTCTCTTGATCCACAGGGTTGACTCAGATTTCAAATATGGGTCTTTTTGTGTTAGTTAAACTGTAAGAGGGGAGGACACATCTTTGCTTGAGTTTTTAGAGAATTGCAATTTAGAATATTCAGTCAGGAAATTGCTCTGTGTGTGTGAAATTGAAATGTAGGATTGGGCTTGAGCCTTTAATGTGAAAAATATGTGTCCAAAATTTGAACTAGGTGAGCTTTAAATATCATCCACTATTCATTTTGGAAACTCCCTTCATTTTTTAAATAGGAAATTAGGTCTTTTTATTTAAGCAATTTTATTTACTTCAGCAAACATTTTTTGAGCATTGTACCAGGAGCAAGACAATCCACTGTCTAACAGGGGATTACAATCAACAACTCTGGTACTAATAGCCAAGGAACTTACTGGGAGAAATAAGTGATACACAGACATCTATATCTCTACCAAGAGACAAACTGAGTTGAATTCTAGATTCTAATACATAAATGTTATAGGAGGATGGAAATGGGGGGGAGATTAAATTTGATTAGAAATATAAAGGATGACTTGAAGGAAAGGTATAATTTCAACAACCATGAAGGAAAGATCTTCTAGGCAATGACCACCAAAAGACTTGTCCAAAATTTTCATCAACTAAAATTGGATCAATTGTAAAGAAAATATTAAAATTTCTTTTAATATTGTAACTAATCTTTGAAATTTTTATTTTTTCTCAATAATGTGTGATGGTTAATTTTATGTGTCAGCTTGACCACAAGGTGCCCAGATATTTCGTCAAACATTATTCTGGGTGTGTCTGTGAAGTTGTTTTGGGATGAGATTAACATTTGAATCAGTAAAATGAGTAAAGTGGGTTGCCTTCATCTAGTCAATTGAAGGCCTTAGTAGGACAAAAAGCCTGACCTTCATAGGAGTAAAAGGGAACAAAACTGGTCATTGGTGTTTTCCAGATTTTGGACTGGAACTTAGACCATGGGCTTTCTTGGGTCTCCAGCTTGCTGACTGAAGATGGCGGGACTTCTCAGCCTCTGTAATCACTTGAGCCACTGGTAATCAATCTCTCTCTCTTCTATTGGTTCTGTTCTCTGAAGAACCCTAACTTAATACAAATGTGTGTTTTTAATTCATAAATAAAAACACATATATTGGGGTTACACAAGACTGCTCAGCTTTTTCTACTAATAGAGATATGTGTTCAAATGTACAACTTTTGGATATTAGAACTAGGAAAACATATTTCAAAACTCAGTAAGTGACTGTTAGCTACTGCCCACAGATAATAGCTCTATTTTTTTAAAGATTTTATTTATTTATTTGTCAGAGAGAGAGAAAGGAGTGCACAGGCAGAGGGAAAAGCAGGCTCCTCTCTGAGCAAGGAGCCCAGTGTGGGGCTGGATCCCAGGACCCTGGGATCATGACCTGAGCCAAAGGCAGACACTTAACTGACTGAGCCACCCAGGCATCCCAGATAATATCTCTGTAAGGAAAAAATATTATTTTCACTTTTCCTTAAGACTTCTTTTACACAGAGGCTGTTTCCACTGCCCCACTGGCTGAGACTTAATAAAGACTTAAATACAAATGGAAAATGAAAGAGAAAATGAAAACACATCATTCCTCACCACACACACCACCACCACCACAGCAACAAAAACAAATAAAAAAAAATCAGACTTTTACATGACAGAATTTTTGACATGATCAAAGCTCACAACATGTCTATAAGAATTCTAGATACTATCCTATCCACAATTCACTTTATTAAATAATTACAGTCCACTACAAAACATTTATACACAGGCCTCTCAAACACTCTGCCTCAAGTTTCTTTAATATCTCTCCAAGTGGCATGTTTATCCCGTTTCTTATGTGAAGGATGTAATTAGGATTATGCTGTTGACACACAGTCATGGTGGATGGCAGTGGTTGAGATTTTACTGTACTTGTATGAGACAAGAAGCACTGTTGTTCCCATCACTGAGCCACCTTCTAGTAATGTTTAACAATGAGCATAACAGTCAAACAAGAATTGTATGTATAAATGAGGAAGATATATCTATGTTGTTGGGATAAGAGATGTGATGGGTAGTTCAAAAGAAAGGCAAGTACAAAGAAGTGAATAATAAAAAGACACAATATGTTTGGAAACCTGAGTAGTCAGCTCTGTCCTATAATATGTGATTTTCAGAAGGAGTAGTGGTACAAAAGGCTGATAGAAATGGAGGAAATACATCGACTAGATTCTTATTTGTCATGGCAGGAGATTGTAATATCTTACAGGCCCATGATTCCCAACCTGGTGCCAAGGGATCTGTCCCAGCATAGGCATTGATACTCTGGTGACAAACAATCTGTATCAGGTCCCACTTTCTCACGCCTACATACATTAATTACTATTAGGTGTTTCTTTACTTACTTCAAAAATGAAATTCAGAAAGAATTGTTTTCCTTTGCTTTGATCAATTACATACAATTGGAACACAGCAGGGAGTTTTAGTGTAAACTCAATCTGCCATCTTGACTCAGAAGTCTCTGAAATCATTCTTCACTCAGCAGTTAGTGTCATCTTTTTAGATAATGTCACACTCATGTCAAAAACTCTCTAGTGGATCCACATATCCTACCTTTTACTCATGATTCAATACCCTACAAAAATTGTTCCCATGCCTCTTTTTCCTAAATCTTTCTCATATCTACATGTTCTGGGCTTCATACATTTCCACTCCATTAGTCCTTTTCCTGTTTCTTAAATATACCAGGAATTTTTTCATCCAGACACTTCACTTTGTTCTTCTGAAAATGCTTGTCCCTCCAATCTTCACATGACTGTCTATTCTGATCATTCAGAGAGGTTTTCCCCACTCTATCTAATGTAGCACTACTTTGTCATTCTCTATCAAATCACAGTATTCTTCACAGTACTTAAGAATATCTAAAATCATTTATTCATTTATTTTTATTTTTATGGAACCATTGTAGCATAATTTTGACCAAATTAGCTAGTGAGTGAGTGATTGGGAAAGTAGTAAATAAAGATTTAGAGAATAAAGATTAGATTTCATAAATGCAATCGTGCCTAAATTAAAGAAAGCTTATAATGTTTACTTAGAATCCAACTCCAAATTAAGAAGATTCTACTTTATTTATTTAGAATTCAACCCATTCAGAAATGACCTGAAATAAACTAAGATGGGGAAAATATAAATGGGAAGTTATTTACTCCAACTGTCATCAACACTGGTCGTTAATATGGGGGGAAAACCATATGTTGAGACCTGAGCTCTGAGTATCAGGAAGATAATTATGTCTTTAAAAGAGACTGGAGAGGGGCACCTGGGTGGCTCAGTCGTTGAGCATCTGCCTTCTGCTCAGGTCATGATCCCAGGGTCCTGGGATCGACTGCCGCACCGGGCTTCCTGCTCCGTGGGAAGCCTGCTTCTTCCTCTCCCACTCCCCCTGCCTGTGTTCCTGCTCTCACTATCTCTCTCTCTGTCAAATAAATACATACAATCTTTTAAAAAAGAGAGACTGGAAAATCATAAAGGGGCACATTTGGATGAGAAAATGCATTTAGTATAGAACACATTGAGTGTGACTGCTCAGCAGGAACCCCAGGTGGAGCTGTCCAGTGTGCAGCTGAAATTATGGGCTTGAAGGTTAGGGACGCAGGTTTGGAAACATATATCTGGGAATCATCCTCAGAGAGGTGATAATTGAAGCCATGGGAGCCCAGGAGATCACATAGAGCATTTTATCTTTAACCTCCTAGACAGTCACAGAAATCATCCCTGTGGAAAAGCCTTTTCTTGGGAATTTATAGGCCTTTCATATGCGTCAGTGAAAAAGGCTTTGATTTGAAATGA
Organism: Leptonychotes weddellii; assembly: GCF_054177405.1. Lineage (NCBI taxonomy): Eukaryota > Metazoa > Chordata > Mammalia > Carnivora > Phocidae > Leptonychotes > Leptonychotes weddellii. The sequence continues at coordinate 103,622,320 of NC_138370.1, forward strand.
AAAATTGCTAACCTTTAGACACTGGTATGGGACAGTGATATTTTTTTCCTAGGTATTTCATGAGTATGTTGCCTTTGATAAATGTTGACCAAACTTACAACTCTGAGTTAAGGGAGTATGGAATACAGCATGCCAAGTCTGTATTTAAGCAGCACAGAATCCAATGGACAATACGGAAATATTCATTTTAGTGCTAACGTTAATGTTTATTTTAGGAAGCTATTTCTTATTTTTGTCTGAAAAACCAACCTAGCATGATACAGGTGATTTTTCAACAGAACGGAGACCGCCATTAGTCAAGGTTTCTTACTGCCCACATTCTGATTCTCTTCACGATGTGTTTGGAAGCAGATACAGGAAAGCAAATCATTACAATATAACCATGCATCTGATTATCTTGGTGCCTTGAAATGAGAAGTTTTTTACTTTTCCTGAGGTCTGCTTTGGATTTTAAACATAAAGTTGTTTGGAAGAAATGAGAAGAACATAAGCTTTTGAAATGGAATTTTAAAAAGTATCAGAGCTTTATTGTTCAGTTTCTCAAACTTGTAATGAACTGAATTTTCCTATTTGTTTTGCGGTATTTTGTATTAGCTGTCCATTTCTGGCTGATATCTGCATTATTCCTGAATGCTGATATAGGCTGATCTTTGGACATCTGGACTTTGTTATCTATGACATTTCTCTCATATGTGACCTTTAAAACAGTGCACTTTTAAAAGGTGCCTACTGTTTTGGCTGGTATCCATAAGCACTTCACAGGATACAGACCTGAGATTTAAGTTTTCCTTCTAAATTCCAGTATAGAGCCTGTTAAAACTGTGATGTTATGGGCATTTTAAATCACTGAAATTACTTTAGTACTCAGGAAAATAACTAAAAGTAACATTAGGTTTTTATATGCATTGAGGAGAATACTGCTTTCATAGTTTTATAGGTATGAATCATATTTAACGGTTCAGATACTTGGGAGGATATCTTTAAGAAAATAAAGGAGAAACTTTACTTAATATTTAAATAAATAGATGTAATTTATTTAGGTCTTCTAAGGAATTGTTCTAAAGCACCACAGTAAGATTAAAGAAATTTGATAAGTACAGCATAAGAAATGGATTATTACTACTATGGATTTTAAAAGTATTTGTAAGAAAATACTTGTAAACTTGAAAAAAGTAGTCAATATTTGGTCCAGAAAATTTCAGGCAGTTTAAAGACTTGCCTTGAAGGTAATATTCATAACTTGTAAGGAAAAGTGCACAATGAGCTATTAAAACTGTGCCTTCTTGACACTCTGATTCACTCTCTGAGAGAGGAATCTAATTTTGATTAAATAGGAAATAAAATAAAAGTTTTAGATTATATTTTTAAAAAGAATAACAAAGAAAGAAACAAAATATGTCACACTTTTTAAAACTATTTTTTTTAAATTTTGAGGTAATTGTAGATTCACAAAAGAAATACAGAGAATCTATGTATGACATGCACATCTTTAATGATTCAAATGTCTGCTAAATAATTATCTAGAATTCATGTCAGATGACATTCAGATATTCAAATGAAATTTAATATCAATATGACATAGAATAGAGGTACTACTCCTGTGTGGCCTATCAAAATTGGAATATAATTATAACTACGTGATATAGATTTTAAGTGGATTATTGCTTTAATTTTACGGTGGAGATCTATTGTGGTAGACCCAGTCTGTCCCCTTTTGTCTGAGCTAGCAGTGTTTCTGCTTGTATAACCCCATCTCTATTCCTGATTTCTGCTTCACTGTGACATATATATATAGGGAATATATATATAATATATATGTGTATGTATTTGAGGTCATGCATACATAATTTAATTAGAACTAAATAAGAAGAGTCATAATTTCTAGATAAAAATAAAACAAGGAAGGGTTTATTGACAAAATAGCTATCACTGGATTTTTTTCATCAACCACCAATTAAATAGCAAAACACATGCACAAAAATAACTTGGGAAGTTGAATATGAGTTTTCAAAGGTACTGAAAACAATTATTGAATTTCTTAGCCATAAAAAAAAACCATTGCTTTCCCCTTCAAACTTTAGTTTTAAGGAAAGAGAAAGGAGGCTTTTGTTATAATCCCCTCTATCATATCCTAAGAGTGTAAATAATGAGACTTTGTGGGGAAGGACTGAGCTAGAATATAACCAGTAATTATTTAATTGTCTTTAAATGTCTTCAAATACAATGTAGATTCTTTGTCAACTATGGGGTGAAAGGGATTTTATCCTGGTAATAGCAAACTGAGTAATTAGAAGTAAATCCTCCCACTGAAGACAACTAAATGAGCTGGAGGAAATATTAATATGAAAGCAAAAACAAACAAACAAAAAGCTCTAAAAACAAACAAACAAAAACTAACAAGATAGTTACATTTTGTCATCCAAAACTTAAAAGATGATTTACCCAACCAAAATCTAGGAGAAAGCAAGAAGCTGGAGGGGAAAGCCTAAAACAAAAATCTGTTTTGTCCAGAAGGCTATTTATCCAACTGGGAGTAGCACTGTGAAACTGCACTATGGTTTTAGCAGCTTGGCAGGATTTCGGGAAAAGAAGGAAAGAAAGAAAGAGAGAAGGTGGGAGAAAGAAAGAAAGAAAGAAAGAAAGAAAGAAAGAAAGAAAGAAAGAAAGAAAGAAAGAAAAAAAAAGAAAGAAAGAAAGAAAGAGGAAATAAAGAAAGAAGAAAGAAAGAAAGAAAAAAGAAAGGAGGAAGGAAGGGAGGGAAGGAAGGAAGGGAGGAAAGAAGGAAGGGAGGGAGGGGGAGAGAAAGAAAGAAAGAGAGAGAGAGGGAGGGAGAAAGAAAGAAAAAGAGAAAGAAAGAGAAGAAAGAGAAAGGAAGGAAAGAAAAAAGAAAGAAAAGGAAAGAAAAAAAGAAAGAAAAAGAAAGAAGGAAAGAAGGAAGGAAGGAAGGAAGGAAAGGAGGAAGGGAAGGAGGAGGAGAGAGAGAGAGAGAAAGAAAGGAAGAAAGAAAGAAAGAGAGAGGGAGGGAGGAAGGAAGGAAGGAAGGAAGGAAGGAAAGGAGGAAGGGAAGGAGGAGGAGAGAAGAAAGAAAGAAAGAAAAAAGAAAGGAAGAAAGAAAGAAAGAAGAAAGAAAGACAGAAAGAAAGAAAGACAGAAAGAAAGAAAGAAAGAAAGAAAGAAAGAAAGAAAGAAAGAAAGAAAGAAAGAAAGAAAGAGGGAGGGAGGAAGGAAGGAAGGAAGGCAGGCACACACCAGCCCAGGGTTTACCAAGCTAAGGATTTTGAAACCCCCTATACACCCACTTTGAGGTGAGACCCACAGAGCTATACTCTCATAGGAAGTGTGAACCAGAAGTAAACTAGCTTTGTTCCAGGTCTCTTGGATCATTTGGTGACCACAAAATGGAATTCAGACATATGTCGATCCTGAACTGGTACCCTCCCAAAACCCTGGCAAAAGCCACGAAGATCCTCTCTAGAGGAATGTATAATCCTCCTGATCCTCAAATTGCTCCTTAAAATAATTTTCCAGGGGCGCCTGGGTGGCTCAGTTGGTTAAGCGACTGCCTTCGGCTCAGGTCATGATCCCGGAGTCCTGGGATCGAGTCCCGCATCGGGCTCCCTGCTTGGCAGGGAGTCTGCTTCTCTCTCTGACCTTCCCCCTCTCATGCTCTCTCTCTCTCATTCTCTCTCTCAAATAAATAAATAAAATCTTAAAAAAAAAATAATAATAATTTTCCAAAAAATTTGCTGTCAAGGATAACAAAACATGGGGAAACAAAGCATCTACTATGAATGAGAACCAAAAAAAAATAAAATGAAACTCACAAGCACCTCAGCCATTGACACACAGTATAAAACAACAATGCTTCTTATTTGTTTTTAAATGAAAGAGCTTGAAAATGACTGCAGAGTACAAAAAATATAAGAGGTGGCATAATAAATTTGGAAAAAAAACCACTAAAACTTGTAGAATTAGAAAAGATGGTACCTAAAGTTAAAAACTCAGTGGATGAATTTCACAGTAACTAAATTTAGATACACATGACTGAAGAAAGAATTAGAGAATTGCAGGTAAAGTCAGACAAATTATCTAGAATACAGTTACTGGAGGCAAAAACAAAGAAGGTTAAAAACAGATTGTTGAAAAAGAAAAATGTAACATAAATTGAATTGTAGTCCCAGGGAGAGATGTGGGAAAGAAGGGGACAGAAACATTATTTAACAAAATAATAGCTGAGAATTTTCCATATGTTATGGACACCACCAACCAACATAAAAAAACTCGAGGAAGATGAATCAAAACAAATTCTTAATTAAAACAGTATCTGAACATAGTATAACTATATACAATTATAGGGTGAAACATGTAGTTGAGGAAAAAAATTATTCATGGAGGCAATTGTCATTTAAGGCCTAAAATTAATATTATGTGCTGCCTTGACATCTGAAACTAGGAGGGCCTCTAATGACCTAACCTCAAATTCACCTTTCCATTGTGCTTCTGCAGATAAGGTCTGCTAACCAAACAACCCTCCTTATCGCTGGAACCAGGCACAATGCCGGCTTACACCTAAGTATTGGGCTTCAGTTCTCTGCCAGCCCATCAGATTATTCAAATTAGCCAATTACATCCTTCCACAGGAATCAGAGAACACCTCATGCTCTTGTTACTACAAAATCTGCCTTCCACAGTTCCTCCTCATTCATGTTGTTGTTGAGGGCAAACCCTGTTGGGCCCTATATAGTATGTGGTATCCTTCTTTTCCAGGCTGTGAGTATATGTGACTAATAAACTACTGTTAATTTCATCTGTCCACTGCCAGACACCATGTGCACAGCCATCCGCATAACCCTAGGGAAAGAATCTATTCTTCATCGATAGGGTAAAGAAGAGGAGATGAAAGCAGTAAACAGGTGTCTGACTCGTTTGCTTATCACTTTGTTCCTGGCACCAAGCATGTATGGTACATCATAGGTTTAATATACATTTGCAGAACAAAAAAGAACAACTAAATGAACATCTATTGACATACTTCTGGATATTTTATTATCATGTGGTGCAAGCCACAGTGAGTTTTTGTTGCTGTAGTTGTTGTTGATGTTACTTGTAGCCAAGAGCACCCAAGTAATACATGTGATTTGCATGTTGTATTTTATAAACTCTTGAATATGTTAGAATGTTTTTGTATTTCCCCAGTATATAGAAAATAATTGTGTTAGACTAAATAGGCAAGAGTAGTCTTTAAAAATAATCCTAGATCCTATCTGTGCTGTTCCCTTGTCCTCCAAAAAGTGATGTGCCTTAGAATTCTGAGATAAGTCTGGTTTCTATTCACTTGGGGAAAAATATAGTCTTTATTTTCTTCTAAGGGATTCTGGATTGTGTCTGTCTTATATATTTAAAATTCTGCTGGAATATTTCAGTTGCATTTTATTTCCAAATGTTTTGCTTAAAATTCAGTTAGCCTTTTAAAATTGTGTATTAGGCAAATTTTACTTTTTAAAATAAAAGCCAGGAGAGTTTTTATTTATTTATCTTTGCTTACTGCTTCTGTTCCAATGTTCCTAGCATATTCTTAAAGAAAACTAACAATCATTAGGTTACATTTCTGATCTCAGCCCCCATATCCACTGTAGTAGACACCATTGGTGTCATTCCTAGGTTCCTTTTATTTGACCTTGTACCCATTCCCTAGCTGCCATGACTATTGGTTGCTAATTGCTAACCACTGTTTCCTCCTCAGATCACCCTTGGTTTACCTAGAAAAGCATAGGATTTTATTTGGGAATACAAAAGGCCAGCCACTTTGCCTTAAGGTGGGATATACATCGTTTACCTTCCCAAGTTCCCTGTAGGATACACTGAACTTACTCTGAACTAAACTCTTTGTCTGGCTGCTTCCTCCACTTTATTTTGCTATACATGTCGCTTCTCCTCCTATCAGGATACCAATTTATATTGGATTTTGTCCCCATGTTACCTCAGGAGGATCTCATATTATCTTTATTAAGGTTGCTGCAAATAAGGTCACATTCTGAAGTACTAGGGGTTAGGACTTTAACATGTATTTTTGGAGGACACAATTAAACTTATAATAGTATCAGAGTTCCACCTAAGTGTGATTATATATTGGCCTAGAATTTGGATTTTTTTTCCTATCCACATTGCTTATCTCTCTGAACACCTTAGAATAGTGAAGAAATAAAAACCAGCAATTCATTGTGTATACAGTATTTGCTGCTCCCAATTTAATTGGGAGGCCTATACATCCCATGTTGAAATAAAATACCACCATTTTCCTTTTTTTTTATTTCTTGGCAAATGGGTTGTTTCCTCTGTAGGTGCAGATAGTATTAGAGGGGAAATAGAATGAAACATAGAAGAGGAAATCATTCAAAAAGCCTTTGAAAAAGTAGCATCTGCAAGATTGTTTCCAGGTTTTTGAAAACATGTTTCTAAACATGAGGGCAGATAGGGCGTAGGAATAGCTACTTTCAGGTAGGTAGACCAGATGTTTCCAGAAAAATAACTGGTCTTCCAATTATTATGCTTTCCAACTTAGATACATTTGGTTAATCACTATTAGATAGTCTTCTTCTCATATTCCAAATGAAACACTGACTCTCAGTCCTGGTTTTTGGAACAAATATGGCTTTTCACTCTTTCCTTTATATCTAAGTGTCTATAAGCTGTATTGACACTGCTAGACAATTTTTTTTTTTAAACAGGAAGTGTTTTAAATTTAAATGACTACCTCCTTGCTTCCTGAGTTAAATCACTACTCCTTAGCAGTATGTGATGAAGAATACTTCCCGACATGGCTTCAAACTACTTTCGTACCCAGGTTATCTAATATCACTACATTACCCTGACAGGAGAACTCACCTCTTGAAAGAAAGACATGAAGCAATCCCAATAATTCATGGCATTTGCCATACTCTAAGCAAAGCATTTTATATACATTACTTCAGTTCATTCTCAAGTCAACCTGATAAGAAAAGTATTATCCTCAGTAAACAGATAATGAAACTGAGCACAGAGGAATCGAGTCATTTGTTAAGGACCATGTGGCTAGTAATTAATGAGGCAGAATTTTACCCTTTACTTTGTTGGGTTCCAAAGCCCATGATATTAACTGCAAATTATATTTCTCCACTATTTCAGAAAACCAAAGAACATGGTAACTCAGATTCAAAGCAAGCTAGCTTTGATATCTTAAGGTCTGTTTTGCATAAGGGCAATGAGTTTGCTTCCTGTTGTTGCTGTAGCAAATTATTACAAATACAGTGGCTAAAACAAATGTAGTTTTTTTTATAGCTCTAGAGGGCAGGAGTCTGAAATGGATTTCCCTGGGCTAAAATCAAGGTCACAGCAGGACTTCATTTTTCTTCTAGGGTACCACCTATCTCCTTGCCTTTCCCAGCTTCTAGAGGACCCCTGCATTCCTTGGATTATGACTCCATTCCATCTCCAAAACCAGCAATGACCAGTCAAGTTGTTCTCATGCTTCATCATTCCGACACCAACTCTCCTTCCTTCTTCTTTTGCTTATGAGGACCTTTGTGATTACATTGGGCCCACCTGGATAATCCAGGATACTTTTTTCATCTCAAGACCAGATAATTAGAAATCTTAATTCCGTCTTCAACACGCATTCCTCCTTACCATGTAGCAAAACATACTCACAGATTATAGTGATGAGGATGGAGACATCTTTAGGGAATCATTATTCTGCCTGTCAGGCAGGGCAAGCATCTTCACAATGGTGATGCTCACAGCATGGTTTGGAGTAAAATTCTTCCAGCCAATGTGGTTTTAAGAAAAAGCATCCAAATCCTAGTTGAAAAGTCCAGCAAAAATTATATAAGGTGTCTGATTTCTAGCCAAGTTAATCAGGATTCAGAGAAGGATTCTAGACTTGGCAGTGAAGATGAATTACAAAACAGAGGAGCAAGACAAAAGTCCTGTTATAAGATCAAGTCAAAGAGATGAGGGAAGGCTGCTCTAGAAAATTTAATAATATCACAGGAACACACAGCTCATGCCAAGCAGCCTGGCTTGAGGCAACAAGATCAATTTTCTACCTCACCTTGTGCTGGGAAGAGTACTTTTAATATTTGTTCACATTTAATGAAGATAATCTCAAGAAGTAGATGGTATGGGGCCTGTAGAAAGAAGCATCAGTGGGCATAGCTAACATAGGGCAAGAGCTGGTATTCCATTCTATTTAGAATGCTATCCACCCTTCAAAGTCAACTGCAAATGCCACATCTACATTGAAGATTTTTCTAAGTCTTTCATCAGGAATCATTTCTCTTGTAATGACAAGGAAATTTCTATGTATATCTCTATGGCATTCACAACTACCTATCTTATCATAGTGGTTATTTGTGAATGCATATACCATTTAGCTGGTTGTATTAGTTTTTTATAGCTGCCTAGGAGACATACTGCAAACTGGATGGCTGAAAACAACATCAATTTATTCTCTCAAAGTTATAGAGGCCAGAAGTCTGAAATCAAGATGTTGGCAAGATCACATTCTCTCCAGAATTTCTAGGAATGGATCCTTCCTTGCCTCCCTCAGCTTCTGATAGTCCCAGGCATTCCCTACTTTGTGGCAGCATAATTCCAATCCTTGTCTCTGTATTCACACAAGTGCCTTGCTTTTATATATATATCTGTGCCCAAAGTTTGCTCTTCTTATAAGAAGAGTCATACTGGATCAGATAGGACTAAGAACATAGGGCAAATATATATACACATGCACACATATACACATACACAAACACACATTGGTAGTGTACCATCATGATTATTTATATATTTATTAACATTTTAGTTAAGAGGATATTTCAAAAAGAGATAGCATTATATTCCATAGCATTTATGAAATAACTTTAAATGAAGATGCATGTATGTCAATTTTTCATTAGTAGACTACAAATTCTCTATAGTTACTGGTGAATACTTTATACCTAATGCCTTGCACATGGTCGGGCCCTCAGTGAATGCTTCTTTGACATGATGCCTTACATTAAAAGGGGTATCTTGTAAGTATAAAATTTTAAATAAAGAAATCTTCAATTTATCAGATGTTTTTGAACAGATGTGTGTTGTGTGTGTGCATATCATAGAACACATATGTTTATTTTTATTTATTTTTTAAAGAAGAATCACAGAACTGTCTTATTTTTTTTAAGATTTTACTTATTTCTTTGACAGAAAGAGAGAGAGAGCACAAGCAGGGGGAATGCGAGAGGGAGAAAAAGGGTCCTCGCTGAGCAGGGAGCCTGATGCGGGGTTCTATTCCAGGACCCTGGGATCATGACCTGAGCCAAAGACAGACGCTTAACCGACTGAGCTACCCAGGAACCCCAGAAGACATATGTTTATCATAGGACATTCTGTCTAGGTAAATAGTAAAGATGCAGATTTTACCTATTATAGTGTTAATTGTTGAAAAGAAAGTAGATTGCCAGCAATATTTGAGAAATGGTATCTCCATTGAAACATGTAGAATTCTGTCTTCTCCTAACAGATGATACATGTTAAGAGTATTGATCTAAAAGTTCTAGTTTTTCATCATTTTTATTTGAAAATATTGGCATCATTACTTGCAAATACCAAAAAAGAGAGTATACAAAATTTTTTTGTGTATTATCTTCACTGAATATATTTGTTCATAGAATAGGGACAGATTATAGCCACATAATCTATCATTTGTTTTATGTTTTTGTTGTTTATTTACATATTTACTTACCAAGACCAAGGCACAACCGAACCTTCAACTAGTGTTGCTAGTTTCTTGAGTGCTAGAGAAAATGTAGAGACATCACCCAATTTTGGTGGCTGTGGAGATGACAGTCTAGCCAAACAGAACTCAAGGTTGCTGGTTAGCATGACAGCCAACACAGCTCTGAATTGAGGATGCTTCCTTTCTCTCTACTTTGTGCTTTCTACTGCCTCATTTATTTGCCTTTGGTTAGAACAATTGTTTTGCCTTTGCCAAGGTACTGTCACTTTTGGTATAAATCAGGGGGTGGAGGATGTGGTTTCACAAATGTTCAGGACTCCCATAGTGGCATCTATTCATGATGCTGTCTTTCTGCAGGTGAGTCAGCATTGGAGAATAAATGGGTTATTGTGTCTTGGCACCCATGGCTACATCTTTGACCTGCCAAGTTAAAATCTCACTGGGCAATTGCGGCTTTCTTATAATGCTCCTTAAGTCCCTTCTTTGGCAGATGTCCCACAGGTTATGCTATTTTGCATGACATAAAAGGAAAACAGGAAAAATGTAAGCAAGACAAGAGCGATAATAGCAGATGGGGTGTGCCAATTAGTATAGAAGATGAACGAGATGACCAAAACAGCAGCTGAGAAGTCCACTTGAAATAAAATGATCAAAGTTGCAATCAGCAGCCCTCTGAGTGATGTTGATACAGGCTTAATGCTAATGAACTAAGACTAGAGTACTGAACTGAAAGTTATGATGATTCTCAAAGGACCATGGCTAGTCTAGTCATAGTCTAGACAGTTCTGAGTATCACACAGCTGTAGCGATAGAGCAAGGATTTGCATTCCAAATAGGAATGAGCCAGTGCTTGAAATATCATGCAACTGGGATAGAATGGAGGGGAAAGACATGCCAGGTTCTCAATAAGGGGTTAGGGATTTAGGTCAGTGGTCAACAGGATGATGATTTAGTGTGTTGGGGAAAGTGTTTCTGCAAAACACTTTTTTTCCCCAAAAAATCAAAGAGGTAATTCTGCTGCATAGATAGATTTAATAGCTACTGGTATACATTTCTGTCAATTTTTTTTTAAAAAAAGTTTATTTAACACATATTTGAATTACTGTTTTTTTAATCCCCCCTCTGGCAAGTTATCCAGCAAAACTCATGTGTATTTAGTTACTTACAATATTTGAAATGACTTTGTACTCTCGGTACAGTTCTTAGTAATCACAGACTATATTCTCAAAAAAAAAAAAAATTCAATTCTGATGGTAAGCCACCAAAACACCCGTGCATCAACTATGTTTTGGTATCTAACAGGCATCCTCACATTTTCAAAGACAAGCAAATCTCTAAGTGGGAAGATGTTCAATTTATTGACCTTACCTCCCTGAGCAATGCTGTTGGGTTAAGTTGTGGATCAAAGAATAGTTCAGAGTAGACTGTGGCTACAAAATAAAGCAGTTGATTTTGTTTTCCCTCCATGTGAGCAGTTTAAGTAGAACTATACTCACATAACTATTTGTTAAGCGTCTATTATAGCCTCCTACTACAGAGATGTTTCAATTCACATAAAATTATACCAGATATTAGCAATTTCCATCAATTGATGATGAAATGCCTATAATGTGTCATTCTATTTTCTTCCTTCTCTCTTTCCTCCCTTCCTTCCAATAAACAATTAGTGAGTACATACTAAATACCAGGCACTTTGCTTGATACTCAATGATGCAGAAAGAATTATGAAAAACAAAGTCCCTACCCTTAAAGGACATACTGTCAAGTGGAGATCAAGATACGGCACAGGAGAGAGCCAAAAAGTCAGAAATTGCTATACTGTCGGATATGGATATTGGATATGACAGAAGGCTGCACAAAGTGCTGAGGGTACCAGGGGCAGGTTGCTTCTGTCGGAGGAGAGTAGAAGAGGTATTTATTAAAGGCTTTCAAAAGACCCCACCTGGATTCTTCAGAAAGAAAGGAAGGGACTCGCAATGCAAGGGAGGACAATTACTATCCAAAGAGAGATCAACAAGGACAAAGGCCACAAAGCAAGAGAAATCCCACTGTGTTCCAAAATCCAAAAGAAGTTAATATTGCTGAGGAGAAGAAAGAAAGAGACACTGGAGGAGAAAGCAATAAGACTGGAGGAGAGAAGCAGTGGTCAGATTATGAAAGCCTTTGGATTTTGCACAAAGAAATTTAAACATTTCCTAAAAGCCACAGACAGGGAAAAATTAAAGATTTTAAGCAGACAAGTGACACTGTAGCAGATAGTGTTTGAGTCATCTTTCCTCCTCAGGACAATCTCTGTTTCCAGAAAACTTCACCCCTTTTGCAAGTATCAGAGTTGCAGACGAATACTCAAGTTGACAAGGAAGCATGAATAACTGCGAAGTATTTGTGGGCAAGTATTGATCTTGCATGTTTCAGTTTTAATACTATAAAACTTGTCTCACAATATATAAAAAGCTGTAGGGCCAATAAAAATTCAGTTTTCTTACGGGTGGGCTTAAAGAGCAAATTAATAAGTGAGAATTAAATTTCCAACAGTCTTGAAGGAGATGGAGTATTCTAGAGCATCCTCCAGTCATGGCGTAGAAATGCCGCAATGGAATCCTGCTTGGGTGGATGATATGACAGGACTCATTTTGACTTGTTAGTTTTTTCCTTTGAAGAACAAGTTGAATCTGGGGATTCATACAAACAGCCGATATCAGATTTCTTCTGAAATCGTGGGTTCTATCCATCTAAATATTCAGATCATTATTGTGCAAAAACTCTTGTGTAGATACCTGGTGAGAACAAGAATTGCCATTTACTGAACACTTTCTATACTAGGACTGTGCAAGGTGTTTACGACATGATTTCATTTAATCCTTCTAACACACCTGTGGGAGAGGGTATAGTTACGCCCATAATATTGATGAGGACTAGAAGATTATGTAACTTGCCCAGCTTCTCACTGTTAATAAGAGTCAGAGCTGAACAGTTTCCGATGCTTTTGCAGAATTGACAAGTCAGTAAGATTTTTTTTAATTCCACAAGTACTTTGACTCTCTATATTTGTTGATTTAGGGTTAGTTTTCCAGAGGTCAGTCTGCATTTTTTTAGACGTTATACTTGAGATGTCAATAAACTACCACCTCCATGTAAGGAGTGTGACCAGGGTGATAAGATATGACCCTATGGTCTAAATACAAGGGTTTCTTATGGATAAGGTTAACCATGTTAAACATAGGCTCTTTTTCCCCCCCAACTGAAATAATAAAAATGTCAAAATCCTTATGTTAACTGCAACATTATATTTGATGTTGAAACAAAATTTAAATGGTAGTTCTAAGAAATAAAGTGTAAGTTAAATGGATTATCTTTCATATCAATTTTGACTTGTGTTTAAGCTCTTTTTAATTTAATTATGTTCTTAAATGCAACATATCCTGCCAACCTGAAATTTCCCTTATAAGGTCAAAATTTTTCTAGGACATTAAAATGCCTCAAGCTTCAATGTGCCTTTTCTCTCAACTTGGTATCAAAAGCCTTGGAGCAATTTAACATTTTATTTTCTTTTTAATGCTAAATACTTAATAATTTCTAACATAAGCAGAAAAGTAAAGGGGCTAATCGGCTCTCCTAGAATTACTTTTAGCTTTTTGATTCTCTTACATCTTCCCTGCTTTTTTACAGGAAAGGGGAAAAGTTAGGATATGATTATGCAGAAATGCTTAAAATACAGTGTTTTCCCTGTCAACAGTAGCTTCTCCAGACAGTTTCTGAGATTGTTCAAATATCTATGATGTTTTCTCTCCATCTATCTTCCACTGGTTTCTTTATTACCTTCTACTGGTCTGAAGTAATTTTATTTCATGATCTCTGACAGTGTTCATTCTTATAGATATAAGTTCCATTTTTCTTAGACTATTACAAGGCCTTTCTAAAATACTGAAGCAAAACATAACAAATTTTCCAAGTAGTGTTTCAATAATATAATTTTGCCACAGTATCTAATGAATTTCTTATAAAGCCACAATTCCAAATTTAAACTCTCGGCTTTTTGTTTTTAAACTACCTAAAAGTTTTTTTTCTTTTGCCAACATGGGTTTCCAATTCTGATCTCTTGGTTTTAAGTGTAGCCTTGGCATTCCAAGGGTTTCCCACAAATTTCCCATGGACAACTGAGAATCTTCTGGTAACTTGTGTTGAATCTTGTGTTCTTCTCTCATTTAAATGCAACATGGATTTTATGTCTGAGAGAATCTTACTTGTTTTCCTGACTTAAAGTGATTTTTAAAATCTAAATGACTTGCGTATTATGTTAGTAATCCATTCTCATTTGTGTGTGTGTGTGTCTGTTCCCTGTTCCCCTACTTTTTGCTCCTAAATTCTTAATTTAGAAGCATGTCCTAAATTAGCATTTAGGATATGTCCATATCTTTTAAAATAGATGAGATAAATATGAGTTACATAAATGAGTTATATACATGAGTTACATAAATCTTTTTTGTTACATTAGTAACATGTATGTAACATTTGTTACATACATGAATTACATAAATCTTTTTGTCTCTATAGATATTTAAGTATAATGTGAGCACAGCTATTATTTAAATTTTAACACTTCCTTAATGCATGTATAAAGTAATGGGAATATGTTCCTGTCACATATTAAGAAGTTGAGTTTTTTTTCCCTCTGTATAGGGAACTAAGTGCAAAATAAGGGGTTATGAAAAAATCCATTCTCAGCCTAGACATCTATAGCTTCTGAAAAAAAAAAAATGAACAAGCATAGAATGGAATACATATGCTTGAATATGCACAGTTCTTTAGCATTCACTGCAAAATCACCTTAATGCCCCCTGGAGAGTTAGCCCTTTCGTACAACTCTCAAAAAATAATGTTTTAAGGAAAGGGAAAAGGAGCTCAAGTTTCATTAGCTTTGCTATCGTATTGCCCATACTTTTTTCCCTGCCCTTGTGTGACTTACTTATGGTCTAATAGGGGAGACAGACAATAAATGATCACTTTCTTGTCACTCATTCCCAGTTTCTTGATTGTTTCCTGTCCAATATCTTAGTTCCATGGTGCTAGTTTCCTGCCTAATTCTTACATCTTTCCAGACACCAAAGTGTTTTCCCAAGGCCATGTGCTATCAGACCTGCCCAAATAGTCTTTTGTATACATGATCTTCTGTTGAACACTTCCCTGATGTCTTGCTCTATTTAACCCTTTAGATCCTTGCCTGAATCTGGTGTTCCCTGAAACTGACTTTCTGACTGTCTAGAACCCAACTGATTACCTGTGCTCCCCATTCAGAACAGACTGGTCTTTCAGCCTGACCAACCTCTCTTTGATCTGTTTTCTCTTTCATAGGATACTCTTTATGACAGCACAAGAATGGTTTTAAAATTCTAGTCACGGGACGCCTGGGTGGCTCAGTCGGGTAAGTGTCTGTCTTCCGCCTGGGTCATGATCCCAGAATCCTGGGATCGAGTTCTGCATTGGGTTAGATCCCTGCTCAGTGGGGAGGCTGCTTCTCCCTCTGCCTGCCGCTCCTCCTGCTTGTGCTCTCGCTCTCTCTCTCTGACATAGAAATAAATAAAATCTTAAAATAAAATAAATTAAAATTCTAGTCATAATATATGTTGCTAATCACTTAACCAATGATAGCTTTTTCTTCTATACAAAAGAATCAGAGAAAGATGGTACAGAAAATAAAAATTGAAAACTCAAAACAGAATTACTATAAGAGAAAAATGAAGTAGTTCAAAGGGAAAGAAAATTTTAACAGTATGTAATGATGTTACATGATTATAGTCAACATTTAAATTTTTCATAATAACATAATAAGGATGAACATTGGCAATTAGAGTGAAATTAAAATAAAACCTTAATATTAAAATGATTACAATGTGAGTTAAACTCGAGAGGGGAAAAAAGTCAATATATAACCTATTTGTGACTGATCAAAAATTATTTTATAAAATAAATTGAACTGAGACTTAAATAGATAATTGCATATCCATGTTTATAGTAGCATTATTCACAATAGCCAAAAGGTGGAAGCAACCCAATTGTGAAGATAGGTAAATAGATAAGTAAAATAAAATATAGCAGAATATTGTTCAGCCTTAAAAAAGAGGGAAATTCTGACACATGTTACAACATGGATGAGGCTTGAAGACATTATACTAGATAAATCAGTCACCAAAAGACAAATATTTTCTGATTCCACTTATATGAGGTACCAAAATGGCCAGATTTATGTAAACAGAAAGTAGAATGATGCTGGCTCTTGTTGAATGGGTCCAGCATTGTAGTTTGGGCAGAAGGAAAAGTTCTGGTGATGAATGGTGGCGATGGCTACACAATAAGGTGGATGGATGGATGTAACTGAACTTTACACTTCAAAATGGTTAATATGTCAAGAGAATAAGAAGATAAGGCATAGACTTAGAGAGAATATTTGCAAAAGATACGTCTGATAAAAGACTGTTCACTTTGTAGAAAGAACTCTTAATACCCAACAATAAGAAAATGAACAACGGGATTATAAAATAGGAAAAAAAAAACAAAACCAAAAACAACACCCTGAACAAATACCTTACCGAAGAAGATCTACAGATGGCAAGTAAGTATATGAAAAGATATGACATCATATGTCATTAGGAAGTTGCAAGTTGGAAAAACAACAGGATACCACCACCTACCTATTAAAATGACCAAAATCCAAAAACACTGACAAAACAAAATGCTGCAAGGATGTGGAACAATAGGAATTCTCATTCATTTCTGATGGGAATGCAGAATAGTACAGCCATTCTGGAAGACAGTTTGGGAATTTCTTACAAAATTAAACTTACTCTTACCATATGACCTAGCAATCACACTCCTTGGTATGTACCCAAATGAACTGAAAACCACGTCCACACAAATACCTGCACATAGATGTTTATAGCATCTTTATTCATAATTGCCAAAACTGGGAGACAACCAATATGATCTTCAGTAGATGAGTGCTTAAATTGTGGTACATTCAGATAACAGAATATTATCCAATGCTAAAAAGACATGAGCCTTCCAGTTATGAAAAGATATGGAGGGACCTTAAATGCATAATACTAAGTGATAAAAGCCAATCTGAAAAATCTACATACAATATGATTTCAACTATATGATACATTCTGGAAAAGGCAAAACTATGAAAACAATAAAAAGATTAGTGGTTGCCAGGGTTTAGAGAGAAGGGAGGGATGAATAGTCAAGGTACAGAGGATATTTAGGGCAGTGAAACTATTCTGTGTAATATAATAGTGGAAATATGTCATTACACATTTGTCAAAACCCATGGAATGTACAACCCTCAGAGTGAACTCTATGTAAATGATAGACTTTGGGTGATAATGATGTGGCAATGTGGTTCATTGATTGTAACAAACATACCTCCCTGTTGAGGGAAGTTGATAGCAGGGGAGATTGTATGTGAGGGCAGGAGGTATATGGAAACTTTCTGTGTGTTCCACTCAATTTTATTGTAAACCTAAAACCGTTCTAAAAAAGAAAGTTTATTGATTTTAAAAATGTTTAAAATGGTAAGTTTTATGTTATGTATATTTATGACAATAAAAAAGGTACATTGAACTGGACATTTTAGTTGTCAAAATATTTTTGTAAATTTGTTGGTGTTAAAATAAATAGCCTCTTAAATTAGAGAACTGTGGGGACATGTCCTTGTTACAAATGATGCCTTAGGATTATAACTATACCATACCTATAAATATTTCTGTCCACAGAGGAGTCATTTGCAACAGTGAAAACTGAAATCAATTGAACAGCCCAATAATAAAAAATTTTTAACACTTCTTCCTAACTTTCACATAAAATTGGCCAATGCACACTATGAAACTTGAATTGCAAAAATGTAAGATTATATATTATTTTGGTGACATTTTCATCATTTATCTCCTTTTCTTTAGTCTCAGTCACTCCTTTGGCCTTTGGATTACGGCCCTCTCCCCTCTCCCCCAAGCCCCCTCCCCCAGCCCACTAACGTTAGATTTTCAAAAGGGCCAGCCACATAAAGGTTTAAAGAATGCCTTTAGGAGTTTATTCTTCATGAAGAGGTAGTATCAGTTTCATCACATAGGGTTATACTGCACTGATGACTCCTTTACATAATATCAAGATGATTTTACTTTTGTGAAAGGCAATTGATAGACTAGGCTTTACAAATTCATCCTCTTACACCTTTGCTTAAAAAGATTTAATAGGTCCCTACCAACTCTGCAATAAATTCTCAATAACCTAGTTCTATTCAAGGATTTTTTCCCTTACAGCCACCTAACACAAACCCTCTACTTGAATGGATAATTGTCTTCATCCAAAATTCATCCATTCTAACACTGGGCTTTTGCTCAGGCTATATTACTCCTCTCCAGAAAACTCTTCCCTGTTCTCTTACTTATCCACATAAGATCAAATCTCATTTAACAGGGTTGCTAGCTCTAGACTTGAGTGAATAACTGGTGCTAGATTAACCATCTCATTACCAATGATAAGAGGTGGATAAATTGTAAAAGTCAGTAATTTGAAGGCAATGGAGCACAATCAGGCAGGATTTGAGAAGCTTTAATCTAGAAAGCAAAGGAGCAAAGAAGATCTAGATGATCTGCTGGTGCTCTATCTGCCTGCCAAAACAAAGCAAAAATAAATATAAATAAATACAAAAGAAAAAGAAAATGCTAACCTTCTTTAGATTAAGATAATAATACCTCAAACCTCCATAGTTTTTCACCCTCAATCTCTGGTGTGAAATAACATCATGAGACAGGTAAAAAACAAACAAACAAAAACACCAGGTGACCAAAAGCCAAGGGAAAACAGCAGACAATATAAATAAACTCCAGGGCGATAACAGAGGTTATTGGTCACTGGTCCCTAATAAACATCGCACACCCAAACCATGTCAGTATCTGCTTCTGGAAAACCCAAGCTGTGGCAGTGGTGTTCTATCTTTTGGGATTCTTTCAGATGCAAATAATAAATAGCCAACTAAGCCTATCTTTAACATCTACTGTCTCATAAAGCACACAGTTCTGAAGCAGGGCAGTTACAGAGTTGATTAATAAATGACTCAGTGATACCCTCAAGCTTTTTCCATGTTACCATCCCCTCTTCCTGAAGGTGTGTCTCCTCAGATCTTTTGTTCTCAGGTTTGTCCCCTCCTATTCAAAAGCTGGCTTTCACAAATCCAGAAGAGACATTCTCACAAGCAAGTCCAAAGAGAGTGATAGTTTCTTTTTGCATGACTGGTTTGTTTCAATCATAGAAGAAACTCTTTCTCCAGACCCATGTGGCCGAGATTGGGTGTCATTCCCACAGCTTATGAGCAGACTGGCATAGCAATTTCTGGCATGTTCAGCTCCTATAGAGGAAGGCAGCTTGCCAACAAGGATAAATTTGGAGAAAAAAAGTGGTTTGGGGTGAGTAACCATCCGTGTCTACCACAAAGGTATTGGAATCTTTTTGATTCGAATTGAATCCATAAATGTGATATGGAGGAACTATCTCATTTCATCATTCCCTTTAAATCAAATTGCATTAGACTCTCAGTCCCCCATGCTTCTGCACATAGGAGGAAATTCAATCATAGTCTATAATCTGGGTTCCCCCTGATGCAAAGGTTCTGTGATAGTATTCTATGTCAAAGCATCAAGGAAAACCCTTGGTTAACATCCAACACTGATTTCCACTGAAGCACCCCATTGTTGCAATGCACACAGAACCTTTGGGTCTGATGTGTGCACTGCTTCTGTGCCTCTCATTGCTTAGACATGTGAACTGAGAGTGAGGCTGGGAACGTTGGTGTCATGGGTAGTACCCCCTTGACACACCATTCTTCCAAATCATCCTTTTCAAAATCTTGCCATTGCCCTGCTCTAGCGCTTGAAAAGCCATGTGCTGGCCCCTCATAAATGCAAGGCCTGCCAATCTCTGATCTCCCATCAGGTGAGGGAACCTCCCCCTCCAGTCACTCCCCCATCATCTCTGTCTTCTCTCTCCCCTTCTCTTTATACAGCATGCATCATCTTTTTACTGAGTTTCACCTTGGACTGTATATCCCTCAAAAATCCTTGAGACAAAGAGATATTTAAGGCTTGATTACTGCTCAAAGTTAAGAGAGGGGGATATGTAGAGATTAAAAACACGAAAGGACAAAAATTCATCCCCATTCCCACCTCAGGGTTGCCAGAAATAGAACATTAAAATACAGGGAATCTAGCTCAATTTGAATATCAGATGAACAGTGAACCTTTTTTTTAGTGTAAGTTTGTCCCATAAATTTGGGATAAAATTAATGGGCATCATGAATTTTTTTAAGGATTGTATTTATTCATTTTAGAGAGAGAGAGAGAGAGCATGAACGGGAAGGGGAAAGGGAGAAAGAACCTGAAGCAGACTCCTAACTGAGCACAGAGCCCAACGCCACCCAGGCACCCTGGGCATCATATGTTTTATCTGGCAGCTTTAAACCTCCCCTTCCCCATAAAAAAAGGTTCTAACAGGTATAATTGTTAATATTGGCTTGAGGCTTGGAAGAGAGGTTGCTTTTGAAAAATAGAGATTTCAGAGACTTCCAATTAGAATATAGCTGCAGCCCCCAATGTTTATAGCAAGTCCACAATAGCCAAAACATGGAAAGAGCCCAGAAGTCCATCGACAGATGAATGGATAAAGATGTGGTCTCTATATAAACAATGGAATAATCAAGAACACGGAGAACCTACTACATAGAGATGAGGAGAGGTCACTTTCAAGTGCAGTCGTGATTGGAACCACAGCTGTGGAGCTAGAGCCCAGGTGGCCTGGAGATGGTGTTGCTGGTGACAGGCCTCACAATCACTGCTTCCAGCTGCCAAGAAAATGACAGTGTTCCCTGTTCCCTGTAGCACTCACAAAGCTCCCCCCTGCCCCAAGTGCTTGCTCAACCTCCCCGTAGGGGTTCGATGCCTCCCTCCACAACACTGCATTCAAATGCAGGGCTTACACTATTCAGTTATTTTGGAATCACCTTAATGTGGTAACATTTCCAGAAAGTAAGAATACCTTATGTCTCAATTGCCAGCAGAAATGATTTTGAAATGAAGCAGGAGGAAGCTTCCTTGGATCAGAAAGATCGCACAGTAACTTCAGTGGTGATTATTATTCCATCTGTTGATGTGATTATGGAAATTCTGGCGGAGACCGTGAAGTCTTGTGCACTCTGCTGTCCCTGAACTCCCCAAAGGATGGAGGACTGCCAGCTATGCAAAGTGCTGGAAAGGGATGAAAGCAAACCACTGACCTTGAAGTGCTGCTCAGGAGTGCTTAACCCTTTTGATACAGGTAGAGTGAGTTTGTTTATGCATATTTACACAGCCTTGCCAAAGCTCTTCAGAGGTTCCTAACTGAGATTTCTTCTAAGCCACTTCTGAACTCCACCGCATGGTACCCAAAGAAGCTGATGAAGCGCAGAGGGGATAAAATAAAAAGCAGCAGTAAATTTACTTGAAAAAATGGGATATCATATGCACTTGGCAATGTGAACAGCTGAGGAAAATGTGACGTGACCAATGCTCACGTTATGCAGCCAAAACCAAAAAATAATTCTTGTGAAGAAAAACAGCAATAGAAAGGAACTAGCAGCCTTAAGCTCTTATATTTTTGTTGTTGAGAGCAAAGGTGGTCAAGGGATGTAAGAAATACTACTACTTAAAAAATTATTTGACTTTGAGGCATCGATTCATTTTTAACAGAAAAGACAAAGACTGAGATGATCACTTGATGACATCAAATGTCTCAAGAAGAGTAAAACAATGCAATGTCCTATTGATTCTTCCAAATCTTGGGGAATTATGTTGCTGCAGGCATTCAGTCTGGATTTCTAAGATGTTCATACCTGAATGGTAGGGCTCCCTGAAGGTATGCTTTTCCACCATCTGCATGTTTTTGTGAGGTAATATTTTCCCTCTGAAAGTAATACAGTGGCAATTTCATATGCCTCTTTAGAGCATTGGCTTTAGGGGCTTTGTAATTTCTATGATTCAGCTTCTCCAGTGAACCATGAGACCTGACTTGATGCTGTCAAAGAGGAAAGTGAGCCCTCTGTGCATCAGCATTCTTTGCAATACCTGAGAATGTGAAGTGACTCATTTCAGACTCCGAGAGACAGTCTTGAGTAGATTCATTCAGATTATTGTCCATGGAAGCTATTTAACACTTAGGAGTTTTCTTGTCCACTTCTAACTCATTACCCTCATCCCCGGCTCCATAGGGGACCAATACTGAGGACAAGCCATGGCAGTCGAAAAAGAATTGTGCATACCAGTGTGCATTGTTATAGATCCAGTGAGATCAGTTTAAGATAACACATAACCATCACTGAAAGTTATCAGTGTAGTACACTTTCCAGTTCCAAATGACATGAAGGAAAGTTCTATTTGATCTTTTTTTAACCAAGTTACTTCTTTGGTCGTTTTATGAGAATTCTAATCCTGATCGGCATTTGAGAAATTAGAATGACTTCATTAATCCAGGTACTAAATAAAGTCAGAGCAGGTTTAAAAAGAATTAGTCTAGAGGCAATAGACCTGCTATTTTAAAGCAAAAGTGTGATAATGAATGAAATTCATAGCATTAGTACTAATATTTTTTAACACCATATGTGTTTTTCTATTACATGGAGTATCATTGTGATTTGGAAATATGGACAGTGTTGTTGAATCTTCAATGAATTTAGGAAATGCTGTTGGCTAATTTTTAGTAAACAAAAATTGTTGAAAATTATTTCCTCCTTCCTTCCTAGGTATTTGCTCTCACATATTATAGAATGACATCTGTTGGGCCTTGGAGCCAGATGCAAGGGCTCGACTGACTGATGGCTAATGGAACCACAAGCCAGTGCAGCGGGGACATCCAACACCTCTGGATGGGCACATTTTTTCCAAAAAATTTCCCCATCTCTTTAGTTATGAGTCCCGGGACTCCTCAGATCTGTTTTGTAAATAACCGTAGTGAACTAGAGCAGGGCTGGTCTTATAAGAAGAATAATTGGTATTATTTGAAGGACTCCTTTCATCAGTTTAACAAACATTTATTGAGGGCTTATCTATGTCATGCCACTATTACAGTTCTCTGGAAACTGATATAAAAAAATAACATACAAATCAACATTCCTGGTGGAAGAGAACCGATGATAAACAAATAAATAAAATTTGTAGCTTGTAGGAAATTGTTACCTCTATAGTGAAAAATAAAGAATGGAAAGGATCAGGGAATCCTGAGTGAAGAAGAAATTACACTTTCTTTTAAAGATTTTATTTGTTTATTTGAGAGAGAGAGAGAGAGCATGAGTGGGGGGAGGGATAGAGGGAGATGGAGAGGGAGAAGCAGACTCCCCACTGAGCAGGGAGCCTGACTCAGGGCTTGATCCCAGGGTCCTGGAATCATGGCCTGAACCAAAGGCAGATGCCCAACCGACTGAGCCACCCAGGTCCCCCAAGAAATTATACTTTTAAATAAGGTGCTCAGGAAAGGATTTCTTGATGAAATATTTTTGACCAGAGACCCATAATAGTTGAGGAAGAGAACATTTTGGATATCTAAGGGAAGTGCACATCAGGCAGAAAAATATAGCAAATGCCAGTGTTTTGAGGCAGGAGTGTACCCCGCAGGCTTGAGTGACTACTAGGTGGCTCACGCCATAGGAATCAAGTGAGTGAGAGGGAATGGGCATGGTGGTTGGAGAGGACATCTGGAGGGAGAGAAGGACTGATCAAGAGGGGCCTTTGAGGATACTGTAAGCAATTTGGATTTTACTTGAGATGGGTAGTTATTGACGTAGTCTGGCTTAAATTTTAACAATATCACTTAGCTGCTGGGTCGAAAATAGATTAGAGGGACAATGGTGGGAACAAGAAGACCATTAAAAATCTATGGTTATAAGAAAATGGAAGACAGTGAGTGTCACTTGCACCAGTGATGTCAGTTCTCATGGAATTTGCAGCTTGATTAGATATAGAAGATGGGAGAAGAGAGGCGTCAGAGGTTAACTTCAATTTCTTTGGTCCGAGCCGTTAGATCAATAGGAGTCTTCATTTATTGAGATGGGAAAGAAGGCAAGCTCTTGAACTCCTTGGTATCTGTTCTTTGGCCTGGTCCTTTGATCTGTTGCAGTTCATCCAGGGAGACAATCCATTTCACCTCCTCCCACCATTTCCCAACCATGTGGAGGTTTGAGAAGCCTGAACCCTCTGATAGTCACCTTGTAGCTCAGAACATGAACAACCCATAAGTTTTATATTTTACCAGCATGATTATTTTTCCAACATTTTAGAAACAGAATAAAAGTACGTGTGTTTTTCTGTGTCTGCTGTTGTAGTGGTTGTTTAAACATCTTCATGTCTTAGAAGGACAATGGTTAGATTCACCCCTCAGAATTTCACTTTGCCCCAAGCAGAAGGCACTTGGAGTGCTTGACTCACTTTTGTGGATGACTTTTAACTGCACTATTGTTTCCATCTTGAACACTTGTTTATTTTAGGCCTCATGACAGATGAGCTCACCCTGATCTTAAAATGCAGAATTTCAGATTGTGTCAGACTATAATTTTATGCTAACTTTGTTTATTCCCCTCTTCAATTACTAAACTTACCACCCTAGACTCTGGAAAATAACCGGAGACACTGTTTGTTTGGCGGCAAATTAGAAGCTGACGTTCCAGCTCTCCCTGAGTGTGACTATGTGTATGCAATTTAATTATATTGAAACTGAGCATTATGGTGTCTAAACGAACTGTCCTTTAGTTCCCGAGATTTACTTCGTGTTTGGGAAAAGCAAGGGAAAGTGGTGAATACCTTTTAAAGTGGAAAATTTTAAAGCCCCGAGCTACAGAGACGGAATGCACATCCATAATATTTACATAAAATATAATCATTTCTTCTGTCCTAACCGGAGAGCTGAGAGCAGAAGTGAGGGCTCAAGCTACTGCCTTTAATCGAGTTACGGGAGTAGATGTTCTAAGGTCTCTATCTTTAGGGCAATGCAATAAACCATGATTATGACTGCGGTTGGGAAAACATCTTAAAAGTAGAATAAGGTAGCAGAGGACTAAGAACGTCTACTTTATGGACTCTGTGGGTTTTATTTTCAGCATTTGTAAATCTATAGTCCTTCATAAACAGAACAAAGTGGCACAACTTTCATTGTTGCTGGCACAATGGTACCAAGGGCTTAGTTTGGGAGCAAAGTCATTAAAAATAACTATGTACAAAGAACTCAGTCGTAAATAATGTGCCACAAAGGATCCAAAGAAATCCAAAAGCAATATATGATTTACTTCAGCGTATCTAAAAATCTGCCTGGCTCTGAGTATGGTGAACCCCCAAGGGATTCCTCCAAATGCTCTTCTTTCTCTCCTTTCTTTCTTCTGTCCCCCTTTTCTTCCCTGTCACTCCACTTTCCTCTTCCTCAAAGCTGGCAGCTTGTCAGTCATTCAGGCATTCGGCTGCAGAAGGAGACAAAGAAAGCAAAAAATACAAAATTCCAGAGTCCCCTTTGCCTTTCCACTTGTGTCCCAAATTGCGATGTAGCCTTTCTGGGATTTCTTCTCCTCCATCAGTACTACTTTAAAATGTCATTTTGGGGATGCTTGGGTGGTTCAGTCAGTTGAGCGTCCAACTCTCAATTTTGGCTTAGGTCATGATCTCAGGGTCGTGGGATCGAGTCCCGAGTGGGGGCTCCGAGCTCAGCAGGGAGTCTGCTTCAGATTCTCTCTCTCCCTCTGCCCTTCCTGTTTGTGTTCTCTTTCTAAAATAAATAAGTCAAAAGAAAGAAAGAAAGAAGAAAGGAAGAAAGAAAGAAAGAAACAAACAAACAAACAAAACAGGGACACTGACATTGCCTGGAACCAGAAATACAAAGGCCATTCAAGACCTCTAGGATCTGGCTTGTTTTTCATCTTATCTTTTCCTCTTTCTTAAATTTTTGTCTCTTCTAATTACTTGTGGCTTCCTCGTCGACCTCTCTCTTCCTCTTGTGGCAGACACCCACTGTTGCAGGAAATTCTGCTGTCTCATTCATGTGTCATTCACGGATATATAGTGACCTCATTTTGCCACGTCCACAAGCCTTGGCCTCTTCACACTTCCCAGAATTAATTTACTCTGGACTCTCTGTGGCTCATGGTTTTCTCCCCTGTGAAGAGTTTCCTGACGGCTTGTCCTTCCCAAACACAATTACTCCCTCCTTCCTTGGGCCTTAACTATGTGTTATCAAGACAAATATGATATTTAATTGATTTTTTAAAAAAACTGTAGTTTTTTTTTCCCTTACTGAATGAGGGCCAAGAAAATATTTACCTTCTTCGCTTTGTCTTCCAGTACCTGTCACATATTAGAATCGTAGATAATTCCTGGATCAATGTGCATATCATATGCCAGGCACAGCCTGTTCCATTCACAGAAATTGTTATTGAATCTTTACAATTGTATCATTATAAATGCAATGTTTGTTTGCTTGCTTCTTGTGTTTTTGATTTTTTATGAATAAGAAAACTGAAGCTCAGAGGATGCAACGAGTGGGAAGTCACCGGTCTGATTACTGATAGTGACAGGATACAAATGTTATGTGTTCTGCCTTTGGATGGTTCTCTGATTTGATCAGAATCACTAGCACATCTTACTAAAACAGACTGGGGGCCATAACCTTAGAGCTTCTGATTCATTAGGTCTGGAGTGGGGCCAGGTAATTAGTATTTCTGACAAGTTACAAGAGGATGCTGATGCTGCTGGTCCTGGGACCATACTTTGAGGACCACCTCCTTTCATCTTCATGCATCATAATCTGTGAGCAGCTGCAATCCAAGTGGGACGGGGGAGAGCTGAAACTTTGCAAGGAGTCTAAGAGTTTATTTGTGTATCAAGCATGTGAGCAAATTGAAGAGTCCTAACATCCCATCTACTTCCCTCTCTCTCTAAATGAATTTTCAAATGCAAATAGATGCTGTTCTGGTTACTAGTCCACAAACTCATGTTTAGAAGATGCCACTGCTTTCCTGGGCAATTGTTACCATTATGTGTTCTCTTCTTCCATGGATATTGGAAACACAGTTGTGAAGAGAAATAACATGTTTAACATTACAAAGTGAGATTATCATAAGGTTACAATAAATTATAGCTCAACTTCATGATGGATAACTATACAGCCATTAAAAAAGATGTGGTTAAATGTATTTATGGGAAAAGACGGTAGATATCAGAAGTTGAGTGAAGATAGTAGGTTACTAAAGATATGTGTATTTTCATTGAATCTGTATTCAAGAAATTAATAAAACCAGAATAGCACTTATGTTTGGCTAGTAGCTTAGTAGATGATTTCTTCCTCCACTTTTCTCCTCCTTCCCCCATCCTTTCTTCTTCTCCCTTCCTTTTTTATGTCTATACCTTCTTAATATTCTACAATAAACATCTACAATCAATTTTATAAATTTCTAAAATAATTTTATTTATCAATAAATTTTCTACAATACATATTGCTCACATAATAAATACATACTCCAAATGACGAGAAGCAGCATTCCACACTACAGTCTGCATGTAGACTGTGGCTTCTTCTTAGCCTGGAATTCTCTAGAAAAACCCTGGCTTTAGGAACTCTTATGTGGTACAGCTCTTCCCATCCACCTCCAGGCTTGTCTTCTTGAGGCCATCAATTCTGGAGAGTCCAAGTTCAGAAAGGCACCATTTTGTCCTGTAATACTTCTGGATGGGGCCAGTCAGAAATTGTTGCTCCTTGCTCTGTCCCACAGAGAAACTCAGTCAGCTTTTATCTTTTCATCGCACAGAGCCTGCTTGCTTAAAGAACAAGAGAGTTTGCAGGTAGTCTCAGTGCTATGGTTGGTATAATTAGGTCCTCTTACATTAAACAAGGTAATAAAAGGGGGAAATATTTCTGTTCCTGTGATCCAGATACTAAGCAGAATTGCTAAGATTTGTGGAGGACTTGCTAGGCCCCAGCACTGTGAAAAGCATGTCATGATGTCATTAATCATATCACAATTCCCCTGGTTCCTCAAACATGACAATAATATCCCCAACACAGCACATTTTAATTGTTCTTTCCTCTGCCTGGAACCTCCTCTCCCTCCATATTTGCAAGACTTGCTTTTTCGCTCCACTTGATTCAGATCTCTGATCAAAGAAAACCTTCCTGGAGCTGCTTTCTCTGTCACCCTATCGTCTCGATCACCTTAGCTCACATTTTCATCATAGTACATCACAGCAGGTGCCTGATACATGTTTTTAAGTATCTGAATCTTATCTTCATCACAACCCTATGAGGTAGATACTGACATGATCCCTATTTTCAAGGTTGAGAGAGAATTAAGTAAATTGTCCATTTGAACCAAGTTGTCTGACATCTGAGTATATGTTCTTAATCACCATCACATTGGAATGTTCTTTATTGACTGGATGAAGTGTATTGTCTCGGTGTTAAAAACAGACCCTTGAAAGAGCAGAGATGGATAGATAGTAAAATATCTCTGATCATGAAATGCCCAGACACATGACAAATTACTAGGGGTATGTGTATGAAAAATGATGTGTACTTTCAAGCTATCAGCAAGCAATTGAAAATACCTTCTTTTATGAGAGGGTCAAGATAGTTTTGTTTTAAGATCTGTACTTACTGGCAAAATTGATTGCAGTAGGTGCAGAGAGAAATATTTCATTCTCCTCTATCTCTGACAGAGAGTGGAAAGAGGAAACACTGAAAACAGGAAAATATGTGTGATATCTATTGAACAGCAGACACGTAACTCACTGAGCAGCTGAAGAATTAAATCAGAGGTATGTTTTGGCACCCTTTGTAGGCTCTACTCACTTCCTTTAGATTCCTTTTCTTTTTTATCGTGCAAGTCTTGGATCTGGTGCCCCTTTTCTGTCCCTATGCCTGAGCCTTATAGGATGTCACTGACAAGGATCTTCCTAGTCACAGCAAGAAATCAGAAGGCCTCTCAAAGGAACAAGAATGGGGAATCAGTGTGGAGCTAAGTCAGCCACCCTTCAGTAGCCCTGGACCTCGTCTGAACCAGTAATATTAGGGATACATTGGCCAATATGATTATTGCTCTGGTGTAAAACCTACAGCTTTTGGCAATGCATCAGTTACACTGAAGCTTGAAGTTCCTACACCCTTTCCTTCGGGGACCACCTGGTCCACTTAGTCTCATTGCCAGGGCCAAATATCTACCACAAGGAACTACCCTTCAATAGTCTATACTCTTACAAAATCTGATTTCTATTCTTTGAGAGATTGTTTCTTAAGATAACATAAAGAATTTTCAAAAATTTTAGAAAGTTTTATGAGGAGACAGGATAGCAAATAGGTAAAGTTCTTTCAAAAATTTACATTTCAAAGTCTGTAGGGTAAATATCACTATGTTTGGGGTGGATGACATAATTTTGAGAGGCTTCTCGTTTCCCTCCAATCATATTGCCACTTGATACACTGGACCAAGACTGTTCTGAGCTCCAACAGAAACAAAGCCTATATTGTCTTCAAGAATCTAGGGCCACCCACTTTGCACATCCCAGTGCAAATTCCAATGAGACCTGGAGGAGGTTAAATCACATGCTGATGTCTGACCACAATCTAGACATGAGTATTGAAGGAAGATTTATTTGCTTCTCCTGGCCACCTGCCTTTTTAGTTTCTTTTCTTCATAGAGAAAAAGGAAAAAAAATTATATATATAAGCACTCTATTACATTTTCATAGATATGGAATATAAACCAAGGATACCCAAGATACCATACTAGGAATTATAGAAGAATAAATTGAAATAAAAGAAGAAAGCACAAATACATAAGGATATAATTTATTAAGACTTCCCTGAAATAAAAGACTATTTCAACCTATATATTTAAGAGGGATACCAAATGCAAGAATCCAAGGGAATTGTTCCCATCTGTCCCTGAGGAATCTAACATTGAGCAAGATTTAGCTAATCGCGAAATGACTGAAGAAGCCACATCAAAGAAATTTGTGTGATCACTAAATCTATTTAACCATAGAATCAAGACTGAAACAAATGTTAAGATTATGAGATCAGATCAAAATGTAAATAATATATTTACATTTTGGCGCCTGGGTGGCTCAGTCGTTAAGCGTCTGCCTTGGGCTCAGGTCATGATCCCGGGGTCCTAGGATCGAGCCCCGCATTGGGCTCTCTGCTCCACGGGAAGCCTGCTTCTCCGTCTCCCACTCCCCCTGCTTGTGTTCCCTCTCTTGCTGTGTCTCTCTCTGTCAAATAAATAAATAAAATCTTTAAAAAAAATGTAAATAATATAATCTGCAGTAATTAAAAAATTAGCCAAAGTTAGAAAAATGAATATTCCGATGTCTTCTGTAAAAGATAAAAGAATAAAGAAGGCTAAGTATATTTACCAACACAAAGGTAAATATAACTAGCACATACACCACCATTGGATTCACAGGGAGTCTATATATATATTTAAAGTTATGAAAAGAGAAAACATCTGAAATAGTATAACAAAAAAAAATCAGTCATATTAATAAATTTAATCAGACTAAACTCACATAGTAGCACTTGGATGACAAAGCAAAATACTACGCTAAAACAAAAAAAAAAACTCATGCCGGGTAAATGCTAAGAAAAGGAAAGCAGAGTATCCCACACAAGATGAGACAAAATCACTATAGAAGAAATCGAGAAAGATGTCTAAGAACTTCCTTCTTTTCCAGCTTTCCTCTAAGCATTGTACTCAGATCATTCTCAGCAGAGAATTATAGCAAATTCTATAATAA
This sequence comes from Leptonychotes weddellii, assembly GCF_054177405.1. Lineage (NCBI taxonomy): Eukaryota > Metazoa > Chordata > Mammalia > Carnivora > Phocidae > Leptonychotes > Leptonychotes weddellii. The sequence goes on from NC_138370.1 coordinate 103,652,923, forward strand.
CAGAATAAGTAAAATTACTCTAGTATGTTAAAGAAGAATGGGAGAGCTTAACATCAACACATACATACACAGTTTTTTTTTTTTATCTTTGCAAAATATAGTTCTATAATGCTACCCAAGAAACAATAATACCATTGAGGAAAAGAATTGCATAGCAGGAGGGAGGGGTGCTGGGGTTGGGGGAGCTCTTTGTTGCACATCTTTTACTGGGGATAGGAAATATAAATACAATTGAATAAAATTAAAGTGGTCTATGGTGGCGGAACTGCGCATTTTGTCGAGGGGCCCCTTCACCAGATAAAGACTAAAAGAAGTCATATCCCTATTCAAACCTCAAGAAACCATGGTAGCCTGGGCTTCACAGGCAGGACCAGTCCTGACAAGAAAGCGAGGAAGAGGAGGTGATGGTATGAGTGGGCCAAATCTCTGAGCACTCCCCAGACTCCAGCAGGTGCAGACAACCTCAGTGGTGGCTATGCACAAAGCATCCAAATGGCAAGGGCCAATTGGCTCTGGCAGAACCCCAGGTAATCAGCAATGCACCCAGAGGTGACACTATGTAGGCAGAGGTGAATTTATCACGAAACTAATAGAACTTCCGTTTTGGGGACTCTCCCTTGTCCAGACCCCTGGGATTGTGGAGGAGTTGTTCAGAGTTTAAAATGTTCTATGAGGGGAGGGTAAGCACGCAAGGACTAGGTCTATGAAGTATTTCTGGCAAACTGGGGGACCTGAATCTCCAAGGATTCTGCAACATGTTATGATACATTTCCTCATTCTAAGTAAATACTCACTTTTATACTTAATTATGTACTTAAAACTGATGATTTTATATTTTTTATTTAAAAAGATTGAAATTCTTAAGACTAGGTTTTCATAAGAGCCTATTATTGCTCTTGCATGTAGGCCTATAGTTTGCTGATGCCACAGACCTAGTTTTGGGATCCTCTTTTCCTCCCACACTTTTAGCCAAGCATGCCAGAAGCAGCTCTAGGAGCGCAGAGCATGCCCAGGTGCAGCGATGGACATAGTGAGTCCAACTACGGTGAGCTCGGTGATTTCCTGCCCCTGGAACAGCAGCGTACTTGTCTGTACACTGATGGTTTTGGGAGCAGCCATCAGATGGCCCCAGGGAGGATTCTCCTGGCCTCTAGAATGAGTTGGAATTTATGATCCATCAGCAAGCAGCTAGGACAGTAGTGACCCCTGGGAATTTCTGACATATCAGACTGGGCTTCCTGCTGAATTGGCAGGTGGGAGATTGAGTCCAGGCACTCTGAAATATCAATTAAAGAATGACATTGAGCTGTGGGCTGCTGAGAACCACCTGCACTAGTTATGTTGAATTCTGAAATCCCATTAAGCATGTTAAATTGAATCAAGGTGCCTCCTTTGATACCTTATAGCTACCAAACATATGGAAGCAAAAGGGGGTTTAATGGGATTCCAAACATCCCAGAAACCACTTTTTTATACTAATTTCCTGACTTTTTTTTTTCATACTCACACTATTTCTTTTTCTTTAAATTCCTTATATTTTTCCAACCAGGACAAACAGTCACTCTTCTGTAATGATTATTCCAGTCCTCGTCTACCTTTCATTCCAAGGATACAAAAAATTGAACCACCTTATTTTCATTTCACAGCTGCTATACACTAGCAGAAAGGGTCCTGAACATGTAATTAATTCAGGCAAAGGAAAATTGAATGAAGAAAGAAAACCATGTGCCATTCAAGTTCAATCACTGTTTTATGACAGTGTGCTCAAGTAGGGCTATAATCATGACAAGGCTTTCAATTATTGATTAGTTAATCATAAAGAAAATATGTATCACTTCTACATACACTTAGCCTTCAAGAAGGACATATTTTAAAGTAAGAAAACTTCAGCAAGATAAATATTTAGTAGATTATTTTTATTGACTCCTGGGAGGAGGGTAAGAGAAATAGAAAAAGTAATGTCAGTTTTTGTATTTTTTAAACAGAGCTGCTGAAGAATTTGTGAAAAGGATCATTTTCGCCAATTGTTTTCCTTTTTCACCCCCTGGCTTTCACCTCACAGTTGGAGAACCGATAATTCCATCAGATGGTGAGTTCCTTAAGGGAGCCAATTGCCTCTCTGGCCACTCAGGAAGGGTAGCTCTCATGTTACACCACACACAGCAAAAACCTCCTGGACCTTTCACTCTTTCCCCTGATTCCTTGGAGAGAAACCAGTACCAGACTTGGATTCACAGGGTCCCTGCCCTGAATGGGTCCCTGAAAGACCTAGAAAGAGACTAACAATGTGTCACTGGGTTGTGTGTTATAGCCAAACTTGAATATTTTCTCAGATTTCCCAAATAAATTCTTAATCCGACTCCTACTATCATGCTGTAAGTCCGTCAACTATAGACTCCTCAGGCCCTTTCACCCTTTTTTAGGAGATATTGGATATGACTCAGAGTCCACATCTCCAACTTGACTCCTAGAGAACTTAGTTCTCTATTCCTTGGTCCTCTCCACCCATACCGCATGCCTCACAAACCTCAAACACAACTATTCTACTTTGTGCTGACATTCTACCTTGGTCTCAGAATGAATCTTATCACCTAGAAACTAGAATACTTCCTAAATAATAAATTCTGAGATCCCATTCTGTGACAAAATCAATCATATTTTCAGTCTCTCACTCCTCCCACTATTCCTTCTCCCCTGAGTTTTCTAATCCCTATACCCTTGCCTTTTGCCCCAGTCTCTCCCATCCCCTGTGTGCTTGTTTTTCTTCCTATCTAGTCTATATACATGACACATCACAGAGGCTTCTATTAAACAGAAGATCAATTATTTTAGAGGGTGGTGGTGTTAGGTTAATGAAACCATCTACTTCCTTATCCTTGAGAACTGAGCGTTGTTGGAGGAAATCATATAATCATGCTGACTGTGACCACTACAAATACAGGGTTTCCTCTACTGAGAAATCCTTTTGGCGGTCTCTGATTGACTACTTTTACAATTCCCCACAATAATTATTACAAATCTTCAGCATTTCTTTCAAACCACCGTTACTTCTGCTTTCTTTCCCTACCCAACAGTTAACATTGTCTTCTTCACAAAGAAGGATTAAATAATGGGTATCTTTAATTCATCCAACAAATGGTTATTAAGACACTACTGTTTTGGGGCACTATTGTTGACGCTTAAGATATATCACCAAATAAGTTAGGCAAGGTCCTATTCTCATCTTTAACTTTCCCCTGCCTATCCAAAACAAATCAGAAAATATCGAACAAAGATTTTGAAGTGCTTACTTCATGCTAAGAATTTTTCTTGGCAAAAGATATACAACAAATGAAAAGAACAAATAAAATAGTCTTCCCTTACGGAGTTTTTGTTTTGCTGAGGGGATGGAGAGAAAAGGACAATATAAAATATATAAAATTAAAAGTATATATTATATATATATACATAATTATATATTACATATATGCTTTTAAATGTATGTATTTTTAATATATAATATGTATATATTATATATAAATATATATTTTATATATATAATATAAATATAAGTATATGTATATATAGTCAGAAGAGCAAGGTAAGGGGAATAAGAAGTGGTGGTAAGGTATAGAATGTAAAGTCAATAAAATTACTAAGTTAAATAACTTTCAGAAATCACAGACAGCTTATAAAGAATGGACATGGGACGAGAAAACATCAGATTCTGTACCCATAAAGAGAGCTGACTTACCATAATAAGCAGCTGAAAAATGGGCATGTCGACTGATTCATCTCTCTTCCCTTCTTTGCCCCTTCTATAACGCCAAGGCTGAATAATAGCAGTAATGTTCAAAGGTTCTAGAACATAATTTGTCAAGTTAACAAATATTCCAACAGTTTTAGGTTTATGTAAATTCTATGATCCCTGAAGTTAGCATTGGCCTCACACACATTTCTAAAGCCTCCCCCACCTGGCCATCTGTACCTCCGTCTCCAGCTTTCTATGTTACCAAGCAAGAGAACACAACCATCTGCCTTCAACAAGTACACCCAGTTGCCTTACAGACAGATTTCTATGAATCTCAAACAAACAAACAAAAGGAGTGGAAAGCAATGGACTTAATATGTTTTTCCCAACACCCACCCATCAGTTTCTTTGTTAAATGTTCTGAGCATATGTTTATTAGGTGCTGTGTTTCACTGCACCATTATTCCAACTAAAAATGGATTTTTCTTGTAATTATACATTTCTAAGTAAAAAGCTGTTATTTCTAGCAGAGTTTTCTGTACATAATGGAATTGTATAGTAGAATTATGTTGATGTTTGGCCTCCTAGAATCCTGCCTCCTAGTGCCTCAGTTTTCCTTTGGGGAACTACTTCCTCCCAACCCCCAGCATATGGTTTATAGTGGAGCTGACTCAGATCTCAGCTACCATAAACATGTGTTGCAAAACTGGGCAAATAGAAGCCATACTGATTGTTTTGGGAAAGTTGTGTGATTCACCGAGCTCCAGTGAATTTTATGTCACTGCTAGGAGAGAGTGAACTGCTACTTCTAAGTGCAGCTAGAAGGCTCCTGCACTGTTGGCAGAATGCAAAATGGTTCAACCGCTTTAGAGAATTTCCTGTTTTTTAAAAGAGTAAAACATAACCATACAACCCAGACATTCCGCTTCTAGTAATTTACCCCTAAAGAAATTTACCCTCACAAAGATGTGTACACCTTTACTCACAGAACCCCCAAACTGGAAACAATCTAAATGCCCATCAGTATGTGAATGGATAGCCAGAATGAAGGTGCCATATGCATTCAATGGGAAAGTACTCAGCAATGAAAAGAATAAAGTACTGATGAATGTAACACATTGGGTGAATTACAGTTCAGTGGGAAAAACTAGACACAAGAGAGTATGTAGTACAGGATTCCATTTATTTAAACTTTTAGAAAATAAAAATTAATCTTCAGTGACAAAAATCTTATCAGTTGCTGTCTAGGGCTGTGGGGGGCAGGAGGGCAAGAAGAATCTTGAGGGTTATAGGAATGTTCCTTCATTGGCAGTGGTGGTGATGCAGAGTATACAGCTGTTAATGTTCATCAAATTGTGCACTTTGAATACACTCAAATAAGTTATACCTTGGTAAAGTTAAAAATTGAACGAATAATAAAACCAATTTGAAATCGCTCTGTTTTTTATTTTCAACATGTGCCAACAATTCTAAATGATCTTTTGTCAATCTACATTTTAAACAATTTCTCCAGTTATGTTGCTTTCTATGTGAAAGTTAATTCAGGGAACTGCTGACTATACGCTTGGCTCCCAGCTCTGTGGACTTACTATGGATCATTGTTTTGAGAGTACCGCCTCAACAGTTTGAAATAGTTTGGACTCTCTCTGAGTACAGGTGATCTGTGATGTACAGGTAAATGTTTAACAATCGGATCCCTGAAGAAATAACCTTGAGTTGTTGTACTTCCTGATTTCTTTGGTATGCTACACCTTCCACGACTAATCTCAAACTGCCAATCTGATGACACTGAGCAAAGAGTTGGGAAGAGATGCTCACAATAGCCACTAAGTCAATGTGGGTCTACACCAAGACAGTGCTGAGTTGGATGATCCTGTCTTTGTGGTACTACAGATTCCTACATTTAAGCACTATGCTTAAATAAGCATGATCCCAGTGATTATATAGTTAAGAAAACAGAACTTTAATTACTTCAGCTCATCATTCTATTTGCAAATTGTTATCTGAAACTTGCAGAGTTTACTCTTTGGAAGCACTTACATATGTGTCTTTGTTCTGTTTCTTTAATGCAATAATGTAATTAAAAAGTATTAATTATTGTTTTCCTTTTTTATTATAGCATTTAATTAATTTGTTTCCACTTGCATAGTTACATATACAAGGTTCAACGAAATAAAATTTTTATGTCTATGCTTCTTTTTTGGAATTATTACTATTTATTTCACTTTGTGAATATTACTGAAAATAATTTTCGTTATAGTGGAGAGGTGTTTCAAAATGGTCCACTCCCAATTTACTAAATAGGCCACTGAATAGATTGATTATATAAATCTGGAAAGTCAGCTATAAACCAAAATATCATTTTAAATAAAGATTCCAAATGTGGGCAGAGAGTTTACTATAAAAGTAAAAGCCAGACTTGGTACTAGATGTATTATTTCTAATTTGTGCACAATTCATTTGTCTACCAAAACATAAACTAGAATGAAATTTGTTGCTAGTTTCTAATCCATACTGCCATAAAACTTCTGTGGTTTCTATTTTTTAGCTTCTTTTTCAGTAAAATAAATAAATTGCAATTGACAATACCTGTCAACTTTTCTAGATTTAAAATTCTGATATACAGGCAGGTACTATCATTTCCTTTTTAGCACTGACAAATTTGTAGCAAAGAAAAGTAAAATGATCTGGAAAACAAAACTAGGAAAGGCAAATTCAGGTCTTGTAACTCAGTCTCTAGTGAATCCCTACATGATTCTTTAACCCACAGAATTATTTGATCCATCAAACATTTTTTACAAACTGAAAATGAAACAAATCTTGAGCTTTGAAAACCTTTTTCCTGGAATCCAATAACAATAGACAGTATTTATTAAGCACTTAACATGTCTGTCACTGTTCTAATTATTTTATGAAGATCACCTCACCTATTTCATAGAAGTCCAAAATTTTAGGGGTCCTTGGGTGGTTGAGTTGGTTAAGCATCCAACTCTTGATTTTGGTTCAGGTCATGATCTCAGGGTCTTGAGATCGAGCCCCACATCTGCCCCACATCAGGCTCTCTGCTCAGCAGGGAGTCTGTTTGAAATTCTCTCTCTCTCCCTCTGCCCCTCCTCTGGCTCACATACACTCTCTCTCTTTCTCAAATAAATAAATCCTTAAAAAAAGTCCAAAATTTTAATGTCTCCATTTTCACAGATGAGAAAACTGAGGCATAGTATTTGAAATAACAAGTTCATAGTCACAGAGTTAATGAGTGGAAGCAGAAAGCTAAAACTGTCTGTCTTCCTTTAAAGCCCATGTTAACATCAGTGCTGATAATTCTGGCATTAAATATTAAAGCACATAGATAATTTCCATTTCAATTTGGCTTGTGTTTATAAACCCAAAAACTTCCTGGTAAGAGATTCAAAAGTTCAGAAATGGAAAGTATACATGAAAAGAAGGTTTGGAGTTTGCTATGATTCTAGTCAAAATTTCCATCCTCCTATAAATATTCCTCTGAACTCAGAAGCAAGAATATTTATAATTCGTGTTACTGTTCTTTTTATCTCTGTCCAGGTAATCAGTATGTGACAGCAACTTACCTTGAAAAGTGTCACTATTTTTTAGGGTAAAGAACAGATCTGTCATGGCCATCAATCCAGAATACCATCACTATGATAAAAAGAAACTAACTATTCATCTATTCGGTCCATTTTTTTTTTTTTAAGAAAGAAAAAGACATTGAAGATAGGTTTTCTTGTTAAAGCTAGCAGAGGCTGTGTGCTTCCAAGTTGAATAGTGTTCCTGAGTTATTTTGCAGGTAGATAAGGAAAAGGATGTGGAAGGCAGAAGACGGTGCTTCTGTGTTGAATTAATGTGGTATGTAAAATCTATGTGTCACATTTAGGTAGTATTTTTTTATGCATAAAATCCTTGAACTCAAAAGTAATTTTACAGAAAAAAGATATGTGCATGGACTATTCATTTCAATGAGTTCAGCACTTCTGAAGACCCTTTCTTCAGGCAAGAGTGAAAAATACTGAGTATTAAAGGCTGGACTGTCATTCTAGTTGAAGCATTTACTGGCCAGGAAATCTGGCCTAATCCCTTCACTTCTCTTAACCTCAGATTTTCATCTGTAAAATTGTGACAATACAGAATGTTGTGAGCTTAGGGGTCAGAGAGGCACTGTGCAAAAGCCAGTGATAACTATAGCTCTTATTCATCATTTCATGACATGCTACTCTCTACTTCCCCTACTCTCAGCAAACCCAGCAATGGATAGTCAACATCCATTGTCTGGAGATACATGATGAAAATTTCCTATGCTCCTCTTCTCTTCAAGCAATGATGCATTATTTATTATAAATATATGTATTTACTTATTTCATATGTACCCCGATATATCTGCCTTATCTATTTTAGATATGCACTACAAGTGCACCAACTTTGGTTCATACGCTGTTATCATGGTGTAATTATCTACTTATACTTTTGTCCCTCCAATGTACAAGAGCTTCCGAAGAGTAGGTGCTGTGCCCCATTCATTTTTTTGTCCTCATCATCTTAGCACAGCATCTTTGCAAATGTTTGGTGAATGGGTGAATGAGGGTTTCTTTTGCTTCATATAGTGATCACTGCTGTATGCTAAGAGGCATTCAGACGTTTCTTTTGATGACAGCAATGAAACGAAAGTTAAAAATAATGAGTTTAAAAGTTAGCTATTTAATAATATAGTAATAGAGAATAATCTATCAGTAAATAAATATGTTTTAAAATCAAAAGATCAGATCTTTAAATGGGCTTCACTACCATTGAAGGTATATATGTTTTAGCATCTTTCCAGTAAACGGCTCACTACTCTATTCCAAAAATAAAAATGCTCCATATAAAATATGATACTGGATTTTAAAACAGTAAGGATTCCACAATCTATCCATACACTTTACTCAACAAATACTTATTGAATTTAATACGTTAACACTTTGTTAGCTGCTCGGGATGTTATGATGGGTCAGATGCAAAGCATGTCTGCCCCACGTTGCTCACAGCCTCCTGGGGAAGAGAAGCATATGGAAGAGTTACCGGTGATACAAGGTGCCATGAGGGCTATGATGGAAGGAGAGGGAGCAGGGGCAACATAGGAAGGCACACCCTGCCTTCTGAAAGCTCTAGCAGTCACCGGAGTTCACTGTGACACTTCACGCCTCTCAAAGTTGCAATCTCATTGCTTAAAATTTCCACTTCCATTCAAAGTTATCCCTTTCAGCTCTAAATGCTTTTCTAAAACATTTTTTGTCCCTTTAATTTTCTTTCAGTTTTACTTATCAACTAAAACAGTAACCCATTTAGAATGTTAGAGGGTTTAAACACTAAATCTAAAGTCCTTTAGAGGAAGCATTTCAAAGCTAACCCTGAAACACTTTGAGGACTTGTGAACTAAGATAATACGAAACTTTACGCAACAATAAAGAAACAAAGTCCAACAACATTCATACATAAAGTCAGGGAGACTTTCCATTAGAACTGTTTGCAGCGGACACCTGGCCACCATCTCTCTTAAATTTTATGATCTTTCCTTAACACGTGCAGAAACAGGGCGCTCCCCCTCAGAAAGGCTATCTTCCATTTTTGGATACCCTTAATCATTTCAAAGGTTTCATTTTACCACAGCCCGGGGAGGAGGGGGAACATGTTTAACTTCCTCTGAACCTACTAGAAAATATCTCATTTATCTCTTACATGATAAACCCTCCCTTACTTAAAGACAGCTGTTAGTGCCCTGTAAAACCTTCTTTCCTTTAGATGAAACTTGCCAGTTGCTTTAACTATGCCCCTTGTTACTTGGTGCCCACGATTTGTTATTCGACACATACTTACTGAGCACCAATTTCACACTAGACCCACAGCTAGGCACTGGAGATACAAAAGGGGTTCAAATATGCATTGATCTTTCCAATCTTTGTATGGATCTCTTTTGGGTGGACTTTAATATGGCAATGTCTTACTTAAAATATACTTTGTGTGGTCATACCGCTGAATAGAAATGATGCTGAGATGTTATCTTCATAAATAGCCATTTTATACTTTTGTGTATACTTGGATGTATAATAATTAAAATCTTCTGGAACTTTTTTAATATGAAGAAATGTTAAGCCACATTTCTCCCTTCTTTGTTAATATTTAATTTTTTAAAGTCTAAAACTTTATATTTTCTCTGTTAAACTTCATGTTGTTTATTTGATCTATGAAAATTAAGTTGCACTTTTATTGTATTAGCTATTCTTTATAATTGCCTGCATCTAAAATTTTTTGAAATATGCCTCGGTCTTCATTTATGGTGTAGATTTTGTAGAATGCCAGTGGATATTCTAGGACTATAACCCGCAGTTAGTTTTGCACCCTAGGTTGTAACTCATATGAACTTTGACTCTCTACAAAAAAAAAGAGTCACATCATAGAAAGTAGAAAATACCTGTTTGTATTAGATTCCCATTCTAGTGTCTATACTAAGTATGCTTTATGACCTTGGGCAATTTAATGACCTTGTAGCCTTGACTTCCTTTTTTTGTAAAAGTAATGATACCTTTTAAATCCCTATATGTGTATAAAATTTGAATTCCTATGTGTGTATAAAATTTCTCAGGCTCTTATTTAATATATTCATTGCTATATACCCAGAACTTATATGAATATGTGTAGTAAATTTACAAAAAAGTAACGGCTGAATAAATACATGGCATACAGTAGATAATCAATAAACGTAGGTTTAACTTCTCCTTCCCTTACCTACCTTGAGCCTAATTTCTTCTTGGCAAAGTTTTACCCCGGACACTTTGAAGATCATTGTCTTTCATATGGAAAGTAGAAGTAAAATAAGCATTGGCTTGTTCTCCTTTCTCCCTTTTAACATCACATCAGAGCCAAGACTAATCCTTCCTTATTTTTTTTTATTCAAAGCAGAAAAATAGACATTTTTTTTTGTCCTCAGTATATTTCACAAACCCTAGCTTTTTCTGAGTTTTAATATTTTTGTAATGAATTTTCTGGTTAGAATACTTCTTTATATTCTTCCTTTGAAATGTGCTTCTTCTTCCATCATCTGTGCATAGATAACTCCCTGTAGAGCTACACTGATTTCTTTAGAAGTCACCTTTTTTTTCTTTTTGAGGGGATTATTTATGATTCAATTATCAGAATTTATTTTCTTAAAGATTCCTGTCCTTTTTGAATTACCCTCTTCTTTTAAGTTGCTGAACATAGACTTATGGGTTTTTTATGAATATTTTGAAGCTGCTTTCCTAAAGGCCAGTGCACACATCAGACTATAGCTTGTATATAATGTTCCTGTGATTTTTTTGCCAATGTTTAAACACCAAAAATCACCTCTTCATTTTTTCTTGCAATGATTTTCAAAGTAGCAATCTCTATAGTTGCTTCCATCACCTTCTAGAAAATACATCTATTAGTGAGAGAAGTCAATAAGGTACAGGGTTTTTTCTTTAAATGAAATGAGGCTTCCAAAAGACATCTTTCTGTATAAGGGTTTCAATACACTTCCCTGTATCTTTTGCATATTAAGTACATGCCTCTATTGGTCTAATATGTTAACTCCTGCAAGAGCAGTGGCTAGTGCTTTTGTCTTCCGGCCTTTGTTTTCACTCAAATAACCTCCAAATGCATACTACCACAATAATCCCATGATTCCGCCTACAGATGAATGCTATGATAACTTGGAGGAGACTTAGTTATGTGCTCAGTGAGATTCTTACCCCCAAAAAATGTAAGCAGGAAGATACTGGGTCAGGCTGAAGTGACCTAGTGTGACATAGTGTGATCAATCCAAATTTTAGGGCTGACCCTGGTGTGGGGATGAGATGAACAGAAGTTCATTACATAATTTTCCTTGTAGTAAACCAAGCTTGAGTCCATCTGGTGGGGAAAAATTTGGCAGCATTAGTTCAGACTGTAGGATGGAACTGGAAGTCAGATGTACAGACAGAAGCTTCAAGTCTAAGCAAAGATGGGAGAAGAAGGAGTAGGTATATCTTCTTACCTACCCAAGGGGACCACCCCCTTCTAACCATTTTAGTCCCATAAATAAAGATTTCTTTTCTATTTTCATAGTGTAGCCAAGTGCTCCAACCACCATGTCCTATTGATACTTTTGAGACAATATATACCTCCTTCTATAATTTCAAGTTTACCTTGTTGAATACCCATATCCTGATGCACAGTCATCTCAAGAAACAAATGCTCCTCATGGATCTTCTCTCTGTTATTTTATCCTGAGAATTAGTGGACATTCTTTTCAATATTGTTCTTCCATATGTTTTCATTGGGTTGTTTTATTAGTGTATTATCTTTCTCTAACTCAAATTCAGCTTAAAGCAATAATCAGCTTAGCTAGTTATTTACTGGTGGTATCAGTAATCAACATAGCTAGTTGTTAAGAATAAAGTACACACCATCTATTTGATGGCATGCAGAGCAGACTAACTGGAATAACAATCTCAAAAATCTCAGTGACTAAATACAATAAAGATTTGTTTTCTTTTTTGTAACCTAATGTCAATAGAGACTCTGTTCCCCACAATCATTTAGGGACCCAGCATACTTGGATTAAGGGGTCTTACCATTCCTTAGGGCCTTGGAGTCCTCAACTGGATCTTCAGGGTCAGGTTGATAGATGAGTGAATAGAAAGAGTCTTCCACTTTTAATCAAATTAACCTAGACATGTATTACTTTATTCATATTCCATCGGAGAGAATTTATCCCATGATTCCCAATGAAAGGAATTTAGAATATAATGTAGTGATGTGTCAAGAAAAATGAAAACCTGGGTATTAATGAAAATACTAGGCTGTATCTCCCACAGAATAATTCCATCTTTTTATTACTATAAAGTGTTATTTAGTGGGTCAAATAGTTCTTTCCCTTCTATTTTTTTTTTTGCTACCATCCACATAATCTATTATTTGTTTTTCTTCCTTTCTCTTTCAAAAAGAAGGCATTGAAAAAAAGTCTTTGTTCAGATATATTTTATTTCCCTACTCCAAACTTTGAAACTATTAAATATAGCCCTGCTCTCTTGAAAGCTTTCATTTATATGCAACTTTGTGCGTCAGGTAAAGCAAGGTATGATCAATAGGTTTGAATTGTTTAATGTTTCTCTTCATCATCTCTTTCATATAGTAAAATAAAAAAGCCATATTAGGTGGTTATAAAAAACCGTATTAGGTGGCTGCCTCTAAATGTTTGTTTGAGTAAAGGAATCACTACCCACCACTATAAATCTTTTCAATATCAAGATTAAAACAGATATTTTTCCTGATTATTCTTTAGAGTATGAGTACTGGTTCTTCCTCACAAGATTTCTTTCATCCTCCAAAGACATCATTTTTTACCTGTAATGGAATGTGCTTTTGAATCAGACATATCTAGGCTTGAATTCAAACCCTGACACTTATTAGTCACATGATATTGGCCAAGTTACTTAAACTGTCTGAACTTCAATATCTTCATCAGTAAAATAGAGAAAAAGTCAGTTATTCTGGGTTGGTTTGGAAGGATCTGAGAGCATGTGTGTGAACACCTGATATCCATTTGAGGAATGGTGTTTATTTTTCTATTTCTCTTTTGAATTACATTTTTCTTTTGAATATTTTTTTATTTTATTTTTGCATGCTTTATGAATTTTCTGGATCTTCCTTCTTGATTATTTCCTAGAGCCAGGGCATTGAAAAGTTTGGATCAAATCTTTCACCTTCTCCTTCTACAGGAAAACCAGCTAGACTAATTGTTTATATTAGTGGTCTTCAATCAAAAAAAAAAAAATTTCTAGAACACGCTTCTTGGAAATTGCTGAAGAATTCTGATGCCTCCCAGCTACCTTTGGTCTCAGGTTCCCTGCAGTCCTTTGCAGCTCTGTTATACATTAACATAGTAAACTATCTATTCCTTTTCTGGGCATTTAATGGGTTTTGAGGGTTTTGCTCATACCTGACTTATTCATTTTTCCTTACATGTAACTTTGGCTAGCCTCAACTATTATCAATTACTTTAATTTAATGCCAAGGGTACATTAGTAATCATGAAAGTGATCATCTTTTCCTTGCTACTAAGAAAGCTACAGTTCACAATGATTGGTCTATGGAAATGTCTCTTTATTAAGAAATATGCATTGGATTTAAATTCTAATTTATAATGTGCACTTCTTTAAATATAATTCTAATTGAAACATTAACACATATTTTGTTTTCAACTACACTCTTACATCTAAAGAGAGAAAAGGCTGAAAACCTGTGGTCATCATCTCCTAGTAAAATTTTAAAGTGTTTTTAAAAGGCCTGATTTTGTTGTTAGTTAACTATTCTTTAGCATTTCTTTCACATGTCAATTTTTGAAATCTTGGTTATATTATCAAATATGTGTGCAGAAAATCGTTTTAGTTATGTGAATACTAATTTTAAACATGACAACTTTTTAACATTTAAACACTATTACTTTAACATATAGTACCATTTATTTTATATTGACATTCATTTGTCCAATTTTCTGGAGTAAGTCTTCTGTGTATACTCATTAGATTTTTCCATAGTATACTTTCTGTAGTCCAAAATGGTAGAATTTAAAGAATTTACACATGGAGACACAGGCACTATATTTTTATAATCCTACATAGCATTTTATTATTTCTACTCACTATTAATAAAGAAAGAAAACAAACTGGTGAAATTTACACAATGATCTCTACCAGGAATTAAAATTGACAGTCAGAAGAGAGAATAAATGTGGAACAAAGGCTGAAATACTCTTGGGATCACACCTTCCCACACTGCTCATTACAGTGGACCCAGGACAAAAAGAATGAACTCTCTGTGATCAAAGAAAAAGAACACGAGATTTGCATCTGGGTAGATAGTGATTGAAATTTTCAGACTCCTAGAAAATTGAAGTGTGACCCAAACATACACTTCTGTGTTGTTTCCTTTGAGACAGCCAAAAGTATGAGATAATAATTCCAAGCATCTCAAATACCAAGAGATGCCAAGACTGATGCATTGTTTCCTATTTCATGAGCTCGGGACAGGATGCTCAGCTCATAAACACATTTAGGGAGCTTTGTAAGACACAAAATCACTTACACAGCACTATGAGTCTCCATTTTTAATTCCCTTTCAAATTAATTTTATGACTTCTCAGGGAGTCTGTTCAATTCCCTACACAGATCATGAAATTTTGATTAAACATTTAATGAGATTCTTTGCATAGATCTGTCTTACTTCCCAAGCTCCTTTATTCCACCATGTCTATTCAACTCAGTGGCCCATCTCTAAAATAAACTATTAAAAGAAACTCATTATCCTTTTATAGTTTTACATCACACAGTCTTTTCAGTCTAGTTTCCATAATCACAAGCTTTTAAAAAATCTGTATCTATCTATTGTTGAAAGCCTACTATGTGCTAGTCAATGTGCTGAAGGATAAATAAGACAGAGATGAACAAAACTGATGATTTCTTCTGTCAAATAATTCACAGTATATTTGGAAACCTCAAAAAAGGTATTTACAATATAAAGGTGAAATAAACACAAATTACTATAAAATACCTAGTAGATTAGTTCTTTCTGGCACACGATTTTTTTCGGCATGGTGTGGATATAAATTCACTAAAAAAAAAAAAAGTATTCTAGATTTACAAGTCAGTGAAAACAATAAAATTGATCACTGCATGGTCTAACCCTTTTGACCCTCCTACTGATAAATACACAGGATATCATATGAATATATATATAAAAGTAACCTTTGTCTTATAATTATGGTGATAGCTATTAACATATCTGATATGCAATATTTCAAGCATATGCCAAAGATAAGTGAAAGGTAATATTAAATTATATTAAAATAAGGTAAAATAATGATGGAAGGTAAAATAATGATGGAAGAAGAAATTAAAGCATCTATGATGCCAAAATGGAGAACAGAGAATAGTGAGGAGGAAGCAACTAACTGCATGGGGCTGAGGGGTTAGGCAACGCTTGACAAGGGAGTCACATTTGTATTTAGATTCAAAGAATAGACATTTAGATAGATACATGGCTGGCTAGCTAGCTAGGTAATTAGATAGATGATTAGGTGATAGATAAATGATAGATGGATAAATAGACTAGATAGATAGGTAGATAGATAGATATAGGAGTTCATGGCCAGGAAGAAATCAGAGAGAATATCCTAGTCAGTAAGAGTAAATGCATGAAAATGTGATAGATGCCATGGCAAGTTTGGGGAATGGTGAAAATAATTGATTTTTGCCAAACGTAGAGAGTCATTATCATGCAAACAAGGGAGGGTTGAGAGTGTGAACTTTTTTTTTTTTTTTTTGGTCAGAGCTGCAAAAGGATTTATAGATTTAGTTAAACTGGTTATCACTCTGATTTTTGAAGGAGAATGTGCCTGAAGTAGGACACCAATTGCAACACTCTTGCAAAGTACTTTACCACCAAGGAGATGAGATCTAATGCTTTGAAAAAGCAGAAATCGGTGCAAGAACTATCTTAAGTAGAAAGAAAAAAAATTGGTGACTAATTAGATAGAAGGATTAAATAAGAAACAAAGAAGACTTTGGTGGATGGAGGTTGTTGATTTATTTATTCAGAATTAGGAAAAAACCTCATAGATTTTATGGACAAAATGAGATAAAAAATAGAATTATTTACTTGTGATGCCTATGACACATCTAAATAGGAATATCCAAAAAGATATTATAAATATAAATTGGAGCTCAAAATAGAGGTTGAGGTTAGGTGTAATGGTTAACTTGCTGTGATAGAGTTATAGTTGAAACCAAATAGAGAAGGCTGATAATAAGTCATAAAGCATTTTTCATTAACCTCTGCTATGTTTAGTGTTTTAGGCCAAAATCACTTTTGATAAATCAAATTGTTTTAGTTATCTCATTCAAATAGCACTGTATTAGAAGTTAGAGTACTATTGTTTGAGTTAGTCAAACTTCTAAATTTTCTCCATCTCAGTTTCCCCATTGATAAAGTATTTATGAAAGTAGTTGTTTTCTGGGTTATTGAAATTTTCAAGAAAATATAAAATGAGGGGAAAAAAAACTAACTAAAATATGTTTGCAAGAGGTTCATTTTAAATTTAAAATCCAGATATATTGAAAATAAAAAGGTAAAAAAAAGATATTGTGCAAACAGTAAGCATACAAAAGCTGACATGGTTATATTAAATATTGGACAAAATTATTTCAAGAGAAAAATCATCATAAATAAAGATATTGCATAATGATAGAATGAAAAGCTGACATAAGAGAAAAATATAGATTAACCCACAATCATAGATGGAGATTTTAGTATTCAACTCTTATCAGTTGATAGATAGGAAAAAAATATCTAAAATGATACAAAAGATTTTTATAACATTATCAACTACTTTGAACTTACTAACATTTATAGAACACTTCACCCAAAAACTACAGAACACACATTATTTTTGCATGGACATAGAATGTTCACTAAATTAAATCATATGCTGGGCCATAAAACAAATGTCAATATATTTCAAAATAATGAAATCATTCAGAATATGCTCTGAACAGAGCAAAATTAAACTAAAATCTGGTAACAATGTTACTAAAATTCAGTAATATAAGATATCTAATCTCACCCCAAGTATTTTGAATTTAAACAACATACTTTTAAATAACCCAGGGATCAAAGAAGAATCACAAAGTTTCTGAAAATCTTGTTAACCAGATAATAAAATACACTACATCAATATATCTAGGATGTATCTTTAGAGAATGAGAAAAGCTTAAAATCAGTATTATCAGTGTCCATCTTAAGAAGTGACAAAATGAAGAGTAAATCAAGCCAAAATAAAGGACAAAAAAGAAATAACAAGAAAAAAAATAATGAAATGTAAAAAAGACAAGCAATAGAGAAGATTAACAAAAATGATAACTGGCCTTTGAGAAGATCAATAGAATTGAAAAAACGCTAGCAGGATTGGTTGAGACGGGGTCGGGGGGAGGGGGAAGAAAACACAAATTACTAATAGCGATAATGAAAGAGAGGTATTCTCTATAAGTCCTTCAGACAGTAAACATATAATAAAGGAATATTATGAACAATTTAGGTCAATAAATTTGACAACCTAGAAAAAAGAACAATTTTTCAAAAGACACAAGTTTTCAAGACAGATTTTAAAAAATAGAAAAGGTAAATAGCTTTATGTATCTATTAAAGAGATTAAGCTTATTTTCAAGAATCTTCCCATAAATAAAATTTCAGATCCAGATGGTTTCACTGATGTTTCCTACTAAATATTTAATGAAGAAATAGTATCAATCTTCTACAAACTCTTTAAAAACATACAAGAGGAAGGAACATACCCAAATTTGTTTTATGAAGCATGCTTAGCTCTGTTACCAAAACGTGACAAAGACACTAGAAAATCTAGAATCCCTTATCCCTCATGAACATAGTGACCACAAATTTTAATAGTAGCAAAAATAATTCAGTAATATATAAAAGGAATAATTAATTATGAGTTAGTAGGATTTCTTCCAGGCAAGCTTGATTTAAAAGTAAAAAATCAATCAATGTAATTCACCATATTAAGAGAATAAAGAAGAAAAATATATCTCAATAAATGCAGTGAAAACATTGGATGAAATTTAGAACATATTTATCAAACCTGGAATCAAAGGGAATTTCCTCAATCTAATACAGAGCACCTACAAAAATACCTCAGCCCAACATATTTAGTAGTAAAATAATGAATGTTTCCCCTCTAAGGTCTAGAAAAAGAGAAGTGAGACCTCCTTTTGCCATATCCATTCAATATTGTCTTGGCGATTCCAACCAACATAATAAGGTAAGATAAAGAAATAATACCCATAAACCTCAGAAGGAAGAATTGAAATTCCATCATCAGATGCCATAATTATTTACATAGAAAATCTTAAGAAATCTAAAAAACAGGCTCATAGAACTCAGAAATAATTTTAATAAGGTCATAGGGTACAAAGTCAATATAGAAAAATCAGCCTTTTTTTTATGCTGGAGGCAATAAATTGGAAAGGAAAATTTAAAAATCCATTTAAATTAACATAAAAAATATAAAATACTCTGGATTACATTTAACAAAAGATGTTAAACCACTGCACATTGAAAACTATAAAACATTAATGAGAATAAAAATCTGAAAAAATGGAGCAATGAACCATGGTCATGGATTAGAAAACTACTATTAAGATAATAATTCTCTCCATTGATTTTAAGATGTAACTCAATGTCAACCAACATTCCAATAAGCCCTTTTTTAGAAATTCAACAACTGATTTTATTTTATTTTATTTTATTTTATTATTTTTTAAGAACGCCAAGATTTTTTTTATCAATTTCAAATCCCAATAGAATGAATTTGTTTTATCTAAATATTTTTATCACATAACCAAAACACTGAATTATTTTTTCACAAAGTTAAATACATCAGTCTAGTTACAAATTCTAATATAAAGCGGTTAAAATACAAATGATCTTGGATGGGCAAAATAATTTTTAGTAAGAACCAAGTTGGGGGCACCTGGGTGGCTCAGTCGGTTAAGCATCTACCTTTGGCTCAGGTCGTGATCTCAGGGTCCTGGGATCGGGCCCCCACGTTGAGCTCCCTGCTCAGCGGAGAACCTGCTTCTCCCTCTGCTTGTGCTCTCTCTCTGTGTGTCAAATTAAATAAATAAATAAATAAATAAATAAATAAATAAATAAAAACAAGTTGGAAGAACTTTACTATCTGATTTCAAGACTTTCTATGAGGCCACATTAGTCATGCGAGCATAAAAGCAAAGTGATCAGTGGAACAGAAGAGAGAGTTAATTGATTTTTAACAAAAGTGCCAAGGTAATTCAATTGGAGAAGGAAAATTTCTTTTAGCAAATTATGGTGGAACAACTGGCTAACATATAGAAAATGTAAACATTTTCCTCATCCTCCTGCCTCCACACACGTAATTCAGATAGATCTTAGACCTTAAATGTAAAAGCTAAAATCATTAAGCTTCTTGGGGGGGAAAAAAGAACACTTCATAAACTCGGAGTAGCTACTTCAAGCTATTTCAAGATGACAAAGAAAGCATTAACCATAAAAGAAAGAAATAACAAATTGTACCACAGCAAAATTAAAAGTATCTGCTGACCAGACTAACCATTTAAAAAAGGAAGAGGGAAGTCACAGACTGAGAAAAAAATATTTTCAATACATATAGCTGACAAAGCCTTATATCCTGACTATGAAGGTTGCTTACAAACTCATTTGTTAAAAAAAAAAAAAAAAGCAATACAATTAAAAATGAGCAAAGAACTATTCCAGTTGTCTATCACTGAACAATGAGCCATACCAAACTTAATGACTTAAAACGAAGACTATAATTTATTGGCTCACAAATCTTCAATTTGAGCAAGGCTCAGAGGGGATAGCATATATCTGCTTTATGCAGCAATAGCTCAGATGGCATGAAGATGGAGGGTAACTCCTTGCCTGGAGGTTGGAATCATCTAAAGCATTGTTCATTTAAATGTGCCTAGATGGAGATTAGGTACCTAATCAGGGGCTATTGTTCATAACACATTGCACATGTCCTGTTCATGTGTCTGCTTGGCTTCCTCATAGCAGAGTGGTTGGGTTCCAAGAATACACATCCCAAGAGAAAGTGGAAGCTGTAGGTTATTAAGGTCTAGGCTCAAAAGTTGGCACTGTGGACCAAATGGCATCTGTTGTCTATTGTCAGGAGTAGAAGTCTGAACACTTCTGCCCACTGCATCTTGGTATCAGAGTTGCCAAGAAAAACACAACACAATCAAGCACTCAAACAGAGAAGAGACAGAGCTTGCTTCAGTTATGTGTATCTGTAACCCATTGCTAGTGGGTCCCTCCTACAGCCAATGTAGGATGATTAGCCTGCCTACACCCTTTTTGTGTTGCATCAGAAGGGCCCTGTCTCCTCCCCATAGTGGACAGATACAGCAGTGGGATTAGCCAGGTGCTGTATGACAAAATTAAGCAGAACAAAGGAGTACACGTTGAGTCTGAAACAGGGAAAGATCTTCCCACACAAGATGAGAAGTTCTGCACAGGCTGTGAGGACTCTTCATCTCTTGGTAAGGCCCCTTCTTATGAGGCTGCCGTAGTAGATTGGTCTAACAGTCACAGAGCTTAGATTCAATGGAAGGGGCTATAGAAACTGTCACTTAATGAAAGAAGTGTCAAAGAATTTGGGGACTACCTTTTAAAACTACCACAGCCCACACTCTATCCAAAAATTACTTATATCCCTTTCACAACTAAAATAACTCACCATCTTCAAAAAAACCTTCAAATATCTCCTGCATTGCCTCATTGAGCTCAATTGCAAGTCCAGGATCTTGTCATCTAAATGAGATACTGGTGAAGATAAAGCAAATTTGTTTTAACTTCTTACATATGATTTCTTTCAATACAAAGATCTGTGAACAAAAGATACAAATTATCTGCCTCCCACATATCCCACATATATTGGTGGAAGAGGCAAAGAATAATAGAATAAATGCTAAGACATTCAAAGGGAAGAAAGATGTGAGATGCATGGCAATGGCTGGTCAACAGCAGTTTGGAAATCTAGCCAGATCTGTGTTGCCACTTTCTTGATTAGGGCCAAGTAACTGCTCCCTGAAAATGATTCTCCAGGGTTCATGGCTTCATACGTTTTTGTTGTTGTTGTTTTCCCCTATTTAAAAGATTCTGTGAAGCATCTCTTTAAATCTTCCTGAGATCTTAGCAATGGATCTTAAAGTACTGCCTGCGGTTTGATCTTTGCTCTGAAAATTTTTTCTTACTGTGAGGATCTTTTGCCATTGGAGAGGCTGAGAATGAGGAACAGTTTTATTTTGAAATCCAGAAGTTCTGGCTCCTTTATATTTAGCCGTTCATTCTTTAACTCCTTTCTCTCCTCTCGTATTTTATCACAGGCAACAAGAATACATAAGGTGAATCTTTCAGTATTCTACCTGGCCATCTCTTGAGCTGTGTGAGGAGGGGTCAGCAGACCGTGCCTGACGAAACGGCATCTATTCTTGTAAATAAAGTTTTATTGTAACACAGTCATGCACATTTATTTGTGTATTTTCTATGGCTGTTTTCACACAACAATGGCATAGTTCAGTAGTTGTGACGGAGACCATGTATCCTGAAAGCCTAAAATATTTACTATCTGACCCTCTAAGAAAACGTTTGTTGACCCCTGATAAACTGATCATGGAGCTCATTCGGTAAATTTGGCAAATTTCCTATTTTCCACGTTACTTTAGATGCTAGTATTGCCACACATCTCACCAACACATTACAAAGATTCCCTTTTCTTTAGGTTCCAATAATGTTTTCTGCACATTACTTGAAACGATTACTGACAGGCTTCTAGCTTCTCTTAAGCTTCTGCTTGAGGTCCTCAGGATTTTACTAATATCCTTTGCTTTTCTTTCACCATTCAATCCCAAACCTATGTCAAATGTTTTAATTTGTGTTGTGTAGCAACTAAAATTTGTTTTAATTCTGCATAACAAACCATCCCTCAGCTAAGTGGCTCAGTACAACAACCACATATTTTGCTCATGAATCTGTAACCTGGGTAAAGCTCAGGGCAGACAGCTTATCGCTTTTCTGCTTAGTAATGGAAATCAAATGGCACTAGAGGATCCATTTCCAAGATGGTGCACTCTCATGATGCAGGTTGGTGTTGTTTATCAGTACCTATCCACATGGACCTCTCCAAAAAGTGACTTGGGTTTTCCAACTGCATGATGGCTGGCTTTCAAGAGAGAATATCCTTGGAGATTTAAGCATACAGTCTTTCATAAGCCAGCCTCTGAAGTCATATAGCGACACTTCCACCATATTCTATAGGCCAAGGCAGTCACTAAGCTTCACCCATTTCTAAGATGAAGTGACATACACCTCACTACCTGATGACAGGAATGTCATGAAGGCATTATATGATAAACATATGTTATGCTCCCATACTGTTGTGGTTATTTTTGTTATTATTATTTTTGGGAAAAAAAGCAAACATCTGCCACAGACCTCAACAGATCCTTCACAGAAGAAGATAGATGAGAAAAAAGGACACACACAAAAAGTGTTCAATATCATTTATCAACAGGGAAGTGCACATTAAAACCCCAGTGAGACACCATTTCATAGCCACAGCCACGTCACATGGCTAAAATTAAAAAAACTAATGACACCACTAATTGCTGGCAGGGATGTGAAGTGATTAGAATTTTCATATATTGCTGGTGAGGACATAATATGGTACAACCACTTTGTACAACTTGCAGTTTCTTAGAAACTTAACAGCAACTTCACACCAAGATATTTACTCAAGAGAAATGAAACCTTGCCCACAAATGCCTTGTATAATTTTTATAGGTGCTTTATTCATAATAGCAAAAAAACTAGAAAAAAAATGTCCATCAATAGGAGAATGGATAAACAAATGTGGTATATTCATATGAGGAATACTATTTATTAGGAAAAAGTAACAAACTACTTATATGTGCAACAATGTAAGTAACTCTCAATGTAACTCTCAATTAAAGAGGGCACATTCTGCATGGAGCACTGGGTGTTATATGCAAACAATGAATCATGGAACACTACATCAAAAACTAATGATGTATGGTGATTAACATAACAATAATAAAAAAATCTATGTGTTAGGTACATGGGTGTTCTCTGTATATTTCTTCATGTTTACAATTTTTCATAATAAAAAATACTTTGAAAAAAAATTATGTTAAGGGAAAGGATTCAGACACAAAAAAAGTACATAAGGTTTGGGTGTGTGTATTAGTAGTTGCCTATGTGGATGAAAATTATTTTGGGGTGATGAGTGTGTTGTATATCCTGACAAGAGGGGTAATTGCCTGGGTTACACACTTATCAAAGGTTATCATGGATTTTAGTGCATATAAATTTTACCTAATTAAAATAGTTTTAAAATTTTGTGCATTTTAAAATATGTGTGCATTTTTAAATATTTATGTAATGTTACAGTAAAAACACTTTAGAGAAAATTTGAGACGAAGCTGTAAGATTTTTAACATAAATATGGGCAAGATATCTGTCCCACTTACGATTTTGATCCCCCATGCCTTCTCTTTAAGAGCCAAAAGGATACCCCTAAGTTATTCTTTGCATTTTTATGTAATTTGAACTTGCTTTTGAGTTCCCAGTTTCCGTGTGATAGTGAACTCTGAACTCTCAGATTTTCATCATCAACTACATCCTCTGACATTGAAATCCCACCGTTCACTAATATAACACTTTTCAAACATAAGGTACCCAGGAATCTTGTCAAACTTCAGGTTCTGACTCAGGAGGTCTGGAGTGGGATCTGAGAGTCTGTACTTCTAACATGCTCCTGGGTGATGTTGCAGCTGCTGGTCCGGGGATGGCCTTTGGAGTTACAAAGCTCTAGTGCACACTGGCGTGTCTCTCCTCTCTGACTCTCACTGCCCTGTGCTCTCTCAGGCACCGATCTTCCCTAGTTTCTGGCACCTTGAATACAAACTAAGACACCACCCATCAGACCACTTCCTATTCCAGGCCAGCCCTAGGTCCAAACTAAAGGCATTATTTCACCACTATCCACGTGGAAAATATTTATCTCATTTATCTGGGGAGTCAGCTTTTCTGCTTCTGTTAATTTTCCAAATACCTGAGATTTACTCTAATCTATATTTAATATTATTTTTGTGCATTTAACTTTTTGTAAGACTCATTACACCTCCTTGAAGTCTTAAACAGAGAATACTAAAAACAACAGAATCTTTCATTATTAACTCAGGGACATTATTAGTCTGTAATGCAGTGATATACTCGGGAACCACTGAGATCTGCATACCCCTACCTAAGGAGGTCCTAAGCTGCAATTCTTTCCACGCTCTTAAGTGCTTTTGGAAATAGCTTTTGTTTCCCTAATTCCCGGACAGACTCTCAGCTGTTAGTTCTTATTATCACACTTCAGCTTCCCTGGCTCTAGCAAACATCTTTCTTTCTTCTAATTGCTGTTTTGATTCAATTATAGAAATTTAAAATGAATAATCAGGCAATAGTATTATACATTTGTTTAAAGGAAAAGGAAAAAGACTCTGAATGTGAGCATGAACTTCCTCCTGTAGGAAAATGCAGGAGCTTTAGTGTCTCGCTTTCACCAACTTGATAACTTAGAAGCTAATTTTGTTTTATTATTATTATTATTATCATTATCATTATCATTATAGGCTATGTTCTATGACAATGTTTGTTCATGTTTGGTTTATGGACAACTTACAATAAAACCAGCTGTGGTGTTCACTAAAGATTAAGATTCTAGGGCACAGCCTTAGAGGGGCTTATCCATTAGACCCTGAGTTGGACTCAGGAGTTGGCATTTAGCAAACACCTCTTGGCTTCTGGTGCCCAGCAAATTTGAAAAACCAGCTGTTTGTGAGGAAGTGCCATTAATCAGATTAAGATCACAGTATCTTCTTTGAATTCTCATTATAATGACTCCTTATCTCCTGTCTTCTCCATTCCGGCTAGATCTAACTCTGCATACTGCCCTGGAAGACTTGTTTGTCACCATTAGGAAGCTTCTTATCACTTAATGACACAATCTTTTCCATTTCTTGGGAGTGGAAAATTAGATGGGAATGTGCTAACTAACATACCAGAACTCCAAGCCTGGTCTGTGACCCTTCAAATTGAAACACTTAACTGGATAGAGCATCTGAGCTGCAAATTCACAAACCTGCCAACAAATACAAGTTTTTCCTAGATGAAAAAAACAGACAGACGACTTAAGGTTTGAACTTCAGCACCTTGTAGACATTAAAAAAATAAATAAATAAATAAACACTTAATTGAAAAAATGATCATATATCTAATAATAATTCCCATCTGAATTTTACCAAGCCCCTAAAATTTGTCTTTAATTCTAATCTATCTAAAATTCACCTAGTGTCCTGTATTGCCTAGAGATATCTTAGTACATTTTACTAAGTGCCTGATTCTCTCACTCTCTACAACAATTCAATCATTCAACAAATATTTATTAAGCATCTGTGAGCCAGGCATGATGCTAGCTGTTAGGGATGCAGTAGTGAAAAAGCAGGTAAAAAGCTCTGCTCTTGAGGACCTGTACATTTTAGTGAGAAAGACATACAATAAACAAGACAAAAAATTTTTAAGTATATAATTATAATTATATTAATTATAAGTACTAAGAAGAAAATAGCAAAGAAGGGCTGGGGATAAGAACTGTTAGCAGGGCAGTTGAGACCTTAGTGTAGTCAAGAAAGATTCTGAGAGGCAAGTTTTGAGCAAATCCTGAAAGATACTAGCCATGCAGATTCTGAATAAAGAGAATCCTGGATAGAAGAAGCAGTAGGTGCAAAGGTCCTGCACTGGGATCATGACCGGTGTTTTCATGGAAGGCTGGAGCTGAGTGAACAAGGGAGGGAGAAGAGGAAGATCTCAGGGAGGAGACAGGTAGAGATAGAATTGAATGGTGTAGTGCCTTACATGTCTTAATAAGAATTATTTGTCTCTTTCCCTGAGCCAGATGGGAAGTCATGGGTGGGCTTGAGCAGAGTAGTATGATCTGACTTGAGTTTAGCAGAACAGGTCTGTGGCTGTGTTGAGAACAGATTGGAAACAATGAGCGTAGAAGCAGTATGAGTAAGTTGGAGGTTATTGCAATTACCTAGGCTACAAATGAAATGATTTATAATTCTCCATACTCTTGTCAAATCCCCAACATACCTTTTTCCACTTGCTCTTAACTGTGGCTCAGGCCACTGGGAAATTTGGAGCAATCTGACGGGAACTCCCTCACCTTTCCACCACAGCATCATATCTGTGCCAAACCTCTCCCTTTCTTCTAATCGCAATGGGGGAAATGATCTTCTTCCAATGAGAGATAAGTAGTAAAATACACTGAGTGAGAATAGTGGCTCTGGAAATAGATGCTTGAAATACAATTCTGTCTCTTCCACTTAAATTCTGTGTGACTTGGGAAAATTCCTGAGTTGTAAGCCTCAATTTCTTCATCTGAACTATGAGGACAATGATAAGAATTACTTCAGGAGATGTTGTGAGGAATAATAATAATAATAATAATAATAATAATAATAATAATAATAATATATCCCATCATTGAGGAGAGAGCCTGACACATCGTTAGAGCTCAACAAAACTTAGTTTCCCCCTCCATCCATGCTATGGAGCCCATTCTGCCTCTTAACTTGAAAACTACACCCCAGTGATGATTTTCCCTTTCTCTGCATCTTCAACATTTTCTTCCTGAGAAGATTCTTCTCTCTCCAGTATAAAATATGCTCAGGTCTTCCCCCATCTAAAACAAAACAATACAAAACAAAAAAACTCTCCTGGACCCTTTACCTTCATTAGCCTGGGTTTATTATAAACCTGAGAGCCTGATACAAAAATTCAAGTACTGATGATTCAAGCCTGATACAAAAATTCAAGTACTGATAATTTGAGAAGAAAAATTAGTGAGGCAAGTTAATACATAAAGCAACATAAAATGAGATGCGAATAGCCACCCCTTCATTATAAGCTCTAAAGTGTATATATAGCAGATTGCTCAGCAGATATGACCACTTGACACTTGCACTATCTCTGGACAGGTGACAAGAAGAAAACGTGTCCCTAATAGTCCAGGGGATAAAGAAAAGTGAGGGAACTGATTTGCCTAAGTCCCTTCTAGCTCTTATTTTCAACTGGGCAATGTGTGGCCCTCTAGGGATTAACTTCTCTGTTCTTTTGAGTCTTGGCAGTCCGGTACTCTTGGATGCCAGAGTCCACACTGGGCTCTATTAGTGTGGTTAGAATTCATCCAAGTTCAGAAGTGATAGGAGAAGCCAGAAAATCCAGTGGTGCAACTGGTCAGCCTGGCTGCATAGAGAAGCCATGAGGAAGAGCCTAGTGCTCCCAGGACAAGTGACTGATCAAACCCAGATGAGGAACCTGTGTTGGTCAAACAGAGTTGGTTAGCCTCCACTGAGGCCAAGGATCTGAGAGGCAGGCAGTGACAAAGGAACATGAGTCACAGTATTTATGGCTGATACAGCCTTATAGCTTCTCAAATTGATTCCTGCCTCTTCAACTCTTTACAAACTTTTGAAATGGTTGTCTGTATACTGAGTCTCTTCTTTACATCCTGTTAACCCTGAAATGTGGTTTTCAAACTAACCCTAACTTTATATTCAGCTGGCCCCCAGTATAGCCATGAGTGACTTCCATGGTCCTAAACCCAAATAATATTTATCAGTTCTCATCTCATTTGACTTTTCAGAGACATTTTGGTGACTATGTATTTGTGTTCTTTTCAGATTTTTTCTTGTGGTTGATTTCTAGTTTCATAGCATTGTGGTTAGAAAAGATGTATGGTATGACTTCAGTCTTTGTGAATTTGTTGAGACCTGTTTTGTGGCCTAATTGTACATGGTGTGTTTAAGTTCCCTAGTGTTATTGTATTACTATCAATTACTTCCTTTATGTTTGTTATTAGTTGCTTTTTGCATTTCGGTGCTCCCATGTTGGCTACATAAATATTTACAATTGTTATGTACTCTTGTTGGATTGTCCCCTTTGTTATTCTGTAGGGTCCTTCTTTGTATCTTGTTACTACTGTCTTTCTTTTAAAGTCTATTTTGTTAGATAGAAATATTGCTTTCTTTTCACTTTTATTTGCATAATAAATGCTTTTCCATCTCTTCCTGGTCAATCTGCATGTGTCTTTAAATTTGAAATGAATTTCTTGTAGGCAGCTTATAAATGGGTCTTGTTTTTTAATTCATTCTATCACTCTATGTCTTTTGATTGGTGTGTTTATTCCATTAACATTCAAAGTATTTATTGATAGGTATGGACTTATTGCCATTTTGTTACTTGTTTTGTGATTGTTTTTGTAGTTCTTCTCTGTTCCTTTCTTCTCTTGCTCTCTTCTCTTACTGTTTGCTGGCTTTAATGATATACTTGGATTCCTTTCTTATTTTTTGAATATCTGACCAGTTTTTGATTTGTGGTTATTGTTAGATTTATATATAGCATCTTAAGCATATAGCAGTCTATATGAAGTTGATGATAAATTAAGTTTGAACCTATTCTGAAAGCACTAACTTTTTACTCCTCCCCACTGCCTATATGGTACCATAGTTTACATCCTTTTTATCTTATGAATCCCTTGACTGGTTTTTATAGATATACTTAAGTTTTATTGCTTGTAGGCTTCTCACTTTTCTTACTCCTGTTTATGGTCTTTAATATTTCTTGTAGGTCTGGGTCTAGTGATCATAAATTCCTTAAATTTTTGTTTGTCAGAGAAACTTTTCATCTCTCCTTCTTCTGAATGATAGCCTTGCTGGGTAGAGTATTCTTGGTTGTAGGTTTTTTTTGAGGGGGAGGTTGTTTTTGCTTTTTT
Source organism: Leptonychotes weddellii (assembly GCF_054177405.1). Taxonomy (NCBI): domain Eukaryota; kingdom Metazoa; phylum Chordata; class Mammalia; order Carnivora; family Phocidae; genus Leptonychotes; species Leptonychotes weddellii. The sequence goes on from NC_138370.1 coordinate 103,682,178, forward strand.
TTCCTTTAGCCCTTTGAATATATCATTCCACTCCCTCCGGCCTGCAAAATTTCTGCTGAAAAATCAGATGATAAACTTATGGGGTTTCCCTTGTATGTCACTGTTTTCTTTTCTCTTGATGTGTTTAAAATTCTCTCTTTATCATTACTTTTTATCATTTTAATTACTATGTGTCTTGGTGTGGACCTCCTCAGTTTGATTTTGTTAGGGGATCTCTGTGCCTCCTGGATCTGGATATCTGTTTCCTTCCTCAGCTTCACAGAAGTTTTCAGCTGTCATTTCTTCAAATAAATTTTTCTGTCCCCACTTCTCCCTTTTCTCCCTCTGGGATCCCTATAATGTGAATGTTATTACGCTTGATGGTGTCACTGAGTTCCCTAAGTCTATTTTCATTTTTTAATTATTCTTTTTTCTCTCTCTTGTTCAGCTTGATTGCTTTCCATTACTCTATCCTTACAGGTGACTGATCTGTTCTCCTGCTTCCTGTAGTCTACTATTTATTCCCTCTAGATTATTTTTAATTTCATTATTGAGATCTTCATCTCTGATTGTTTCTTATGTTTACTGTCTCTTCATTGAGGGTCTCAGTGAGGTCCTCCACTCTTTTCTCCAGTTCAGTGAATATCTTTATGACCATTACTTTGAATTCTCTATCAAGTGTATTACTAATCTCTGTTTCATTATTTTCTCTTGCTTTGATTTTGTCCTGTTCTTTCATTTGGGACATATTCCTCTGTCTCCTCACTTTGCCGTTCTTTGTCTGTTTCTACGTGTAGGAAAGTCAGCTACATCTCCTGCTCTTGAAAGTAGTGGCCTTAGAAAGAGGAGGTTCTGTGCTGTCCTGCAGTGTAGTGTCCCCTGTTCACCAGATCCTGGCATTTCCTAGGTGTCTCTTATGTGTGTTGTGTGCACCTTATTGTGACTGAGCTGCATTTGCCTTTAGGCCAGTCATCTGCAATGACTCTCCTTGCCTGTTGTGGGCAGGGTTTTGTCCCTGTGTTGTTAGTGGGCCAGTCTGCGGCTGCCTTGGGCTTGAGTTGAATCAGACCAGGCATTTGCTAGAGCTGCAGTAGTACCAAACTGCAGGGTGCTTTCCCTGTGTTGTCCCCTGAGAAGCTTTCCTTGGTAGGGGGGGTCTGCAAGTCAGACTAGATATCTGCCCCCCAGCCCGCTGCTGTGGCCCCAGTCGAACTGGTGTGTGGAGTTATTTTCCCCTCTCCCCAGGCAGGAGTCACTTTGGAGTGGTGTTGACCCCTATGGGGGGCACTTACATACTGTCACACTTGTGGTATCACTTAGATGGACTCCTGCAGAGGGTGTGGGAAGGGACCTGCAGCTGCCTGGGAAAACTTCTGCTGAGGCCAGGATGGAGAGGACTTGTCTGAAGAAGAGCATGGGGGTAGGGGTGCTATTAACAAGCTAGATGGAGAGTGTTTGAGCTATACTGATTTCTGCTGCACTGGTTCCCACAAGTGTCCATGTATCTAGCCTGGGGGTGAGGGAGGGAAATAGTGCCTACCAACTCCTTTGTTTCTGGAGAAGTCTCCTAAAGATTCCTGCTCCTCTAGCACACACTCTGAGATTAGTAAATAAATCTTCCTGTATACTCCAGGCATTTTTTAAACTACTGTTTCCATGCTATAACTCAGCAGGGCTGCTTGTTATGCTGTCCCTTTAAGGGCATGGACTCAGTTTCTTCTCACCTCCCAGCTCTCCCAGATCCATGCCTGCTGATTTTTAAAGTTTCAGGCTTTAAGCCCCACTCATTGTAAGAACTTGCAAAGTTAGGCCCTTCTGGTATTCAAAGCCAAATATTATGGAGATTCATCTTCCCATAATGGGTTCCTCATGCTTGGGGTGCCTGGTGTGGGGTCTGTTCCTCTCCCCTTTCTATGCCAGTGTCCCTCCCTCTTGCAGACAGTCCTGAGGGTCCATTTAGCTCCTGACCCAACTGTGTTTCTACCCTTCCTATTCCCTTTGATTCAGCCGCTTCTCTACATTTACCTGTAGAGAGTTTTTCCTGCCATTCTTCAGGTCATTTTCTGGGTTATTTATACTGATGTGGGTGACACCTAGGTGTATCCGTGGGATAAGGTGAGCCTAGGATCCTCCTTCTGTGCCATCTTCCCTGGAAGTCTAGAATTGAGTTAATTTGCAGTATATTTCCATTGCATAATTTACATTTCTCTTATAATTCTCATCACAACTCTAAGTGATCATTTTAAAAGTTAAATATTTATAATTATGTTTCTATATTTTTAATTAACTATTACAGACTGAATTGTGTCCCCACAAAATTCATATGTGGAAGCCCTAAGCTCCAATGTGATGGTATTTGGAGATAGGGCTTTTGGAAGGTAATTAGGTTTAGATGAGGTGATGAAGTTGGGCCCTCATGATGAAATTAGTGCCCTTAGAAAAAGATACATCAGAGGGCTCACTCTTTCTGCCCTATCATGTGAGGACACAATGAGAAGGAGGACCTCTGCAAGCCAGGAAGAGGGTCCTCACTGGGAACCAAATCAACCAACACTTGGATCTTGGACTGCACATATACATATACTTGCTTTTTGTTATATTAATCTGGTAAATACAGGCAACTTGATAAATTTTATTTCTCATGATTCCTATCAAAAAAAATTACCTTGCACTTACACTTGAATACATGTATCTAATAAGTGTTTTCCTTACAGAAGAGAACAAAGGGAACCACATTTGAATATATAATCTGATGATTAAAAGCAGTATCCACAAACTGGCATCCAACTCTATACATTTCAAACATTGTTTGGCTTCCACAATCCACAGAGTTTTAGTGCAAAGAGCCATAAACACATTCAAATTATAGTCAGACAATAGGCCTTGCCCATTCATACACAACATGAGACCAATAAATGCAGTGACAGCAAAGACATTCTTAAAAGCCACTAGTACACTGAACAGACCGCCATAACTTCATGGTACATAGAAATGACTGTAAGCCAGAAAAAATATATACCACCAAATCTTAACTAAATTCCCAACTCAAATTCTCCCTATCATCTATATCCCCATAGTATCCATTCCAATAATATCCAGAAGGGGAGGAAAGGAGACAATGGACAGAAAGACAATAGTCTAAACTGATTACAGTTAAAACATCTTCCATCTGCAAATTTTACAGCAAAAACATATAACTACATTAAAGCATTCGTAGGTCCCACCCAGATGACCTTGAAATTAACTTATGCAAGTAAAACTCTCTGAAGCACAAATTCCATTAGCTTTATGATAAATCTGCTTCTGCCCCCAGATCTGTGTCTGGTGGAAGTCTCATCCATCAGTCTGTTTTTCTTGCAGAATAAAGACTAGGGGAGAATGGTAGGGGGAAAGGAAATCTGGCCTCCTGCAGAATAGAGGCTCTGCATGGTCTTTTAAAGGGCCATTAGCCCAGAGCCTCATATTTTATCTTCTAAATCTCTTGTCTCCTGAAACATCGAGGTGAAAGTGAATATAAGTTTTACGTCGCACATGCTTCTATTTTTCATATTTTCTTCATGAAGAAAATCAACAAAAGGGACAAGCTCTACTATTTCTTCCTTGGAGGTTAAGTTTGTCTTCTGTGCACAAAATGACAGCCACCATAATAAGCACATGTCTAAAAAATAGAAAACACAAAGTTTCAGTAGGCTTTGAGTTCTCATATCTCCGATGATATCTTCCTAATATAGTCCTTGCGCCTCAAGGGTCTCAGATCATTGTAATAATCAAGCAAATAACTTCCTTCTGTAAGACAACTACTCATCTCAGCCTCAGGTCTACCTATGAACAAATTTCCCCAAACACATATTTTACTATAATGCAAGTCTGAGCTTAGTGAAATGTTTGAGTCTGTAGTGAATGGGGCTTTATTTTCTCTATCACATAAAATCACTAAGTCAGCATTTAAGTAAATGGAAGCATTCCCTTTTGCTTCAGTCCTCAACAACATTCCTATACTTACTAATGAGCTATAGAGGACATACGTAGGGCAAGGCTGCACCCTGAGTATTGATGGACTCCCTTATTTTGGAGCTGATCCAGAATGTCTGATATGGGAACACTTAGTAAACCCTGGAGAAAACAAATAAACAAAAATGAACACACACACAAAAATACAGCTGTGTTTCCAAAACTTTAGCATGCAAAAGAATTATATATGTGAGCCTCTCAATAATACAATTTTTAGGGTCTTAACTTTAGAGATTTTGACTATCTAGTCCAGACAAAATGTATGCTCTTTCTTTTTTAACAAGCACTCCTGGTGATTTTTATGCTTACAGTGCACCACCACACTTAGAGAAGCATTGTGCTACAGAATTTCCAAGCTCAGGTTGACAAACCAGGACTCTTGATGGCTATTACTTGGGTCAACACCAAATTGGGTTAAAGCCAAGAGCTAACTCTAATATATAAGCATTGTATTTGCTCTTTTTTTGTCTTTCCACATCTAAAACTTCTTTCTTGTTTTTGTTTTTTTCTGCTATATTTTTGGTCTTGTAATCCATTTAAACATTTTAAAATACTGAATTAAGATATTTTTCAGAAGTTAACATTGGGAATTGGGATAAGCAATTGGTGTGGATAAATCTTGCTATTTTCAATGATTGTGAGCTACCTTTCTAAATCACTCACAACTTTCCCCTTTTCTTGATTTCTCAATAAACTATAAATGTCTTCCAAAAATTACACTCAAGGGAAAGCAGACCATCAGGACAGCAAGTGAGACAAAGTAGCCATTAAGATCAATTGTGCCTAGCCTGCTGTGAAATTTGGCATAAATTATTTTATTTATTTTTTGACATAAATTATTTTAAAAAATCAAATCAGTTTTGGAAATTCAGAGCTACTCACTTCAAGACAAGTATTAGTTATGAAATTTCTAGGATCTTCTTATTTTGGAGTGCAGAAGAAGACTGCAAAGAAAAATTTCTGGATGAAGCACTTGATTGTAATGCAAGCGATGGTTATCCCTTACATTGGGCTATGATATTGTGAGAATGTTGTGTTTATTCTTTATGCTTCTCCACAACGTGCAGTGAAGTTCCACCAAAAGTGTTTTAGATATTAACAAGAGTACAAAACAAAAACCATCTTTCTTAAGAAATAAATGATTTTTAAAAATCAGAGTTTTAATGGAATGGTACTTAAAGAAACAAAATAACTACCATCAGAGTTTGTAAAAACAAGAAAGAAATTTTAAAGAAAAATGTGAACTTTTTCATTTAATTTCATTAAATCAAATTTCAATTAAATTCAAGGCTTAGTGAGCCATTCTTGAAGCTTAAAAAGTTATTTGAAGAAAATGAAAAAAAAAAAGAAAGCAATATGTTCTATAAAATACAGTGGATAATGAAATTTAGATTTTATTTCTTTATTTTTTTGTGTGACAGAAGCAACAACAATAAAAATAGAGATATTTTCCAGTGACAGGCAGGGCTTCACAGAGGCATGACTTGGTTGGGTCACAATGGATCAGCATCTGGTTTTTGGTTTCCTAGACCCAGAAATTCAAATTTGTCAGATTTGGAGAATGAAATTAAGCTAGTCATATCCAAAAGACACTGGCTGTATAGAAAACACAAATGCTAATTTATTAATTTAAATAGAACATAACTATTGCTAAATATCTGAAACACTTGTCTTATGGATCAGCATGTTTTGCTTTTTTCAAGGAGGAGAATTCTACTTGGGACAGCATGAAATAAAACATGGTATATAATTAAACAGATGAGACAGAATGACATTCTAATGGAATTACACCTTGGTCACCATGTCTCAAATTTGAGTGTTCACAAAATACACTTTGGCCAAATAGAAAGGAAAAAATCTGAAACCACTTGGAATATAACCATAACCTCAAAATTTGGAGGTATTTTATTCTTGTTCTATAAATCAAGATGCAAATATAATGAGATTCAGGCTGGGATTCATGAAGGATTATTCAAGGCAGTTTGGAATGTTTGGGATTTAAGGACTCAAAATCATAAAAACTAATTATATCTTCCCATAGGGGGCGCCTGGGTGGCTCAGTTGCTTAAGCGACTGCCTTCGGCTCAGGTCATGATCCTGGAGTCCCGGGATCGAGTCCCGCATTGGGCTCCCTGCTCGGCAGGGAGTCTGCTTCTCCCTCTGACCCTCCTCCCTCTCATGCTCTCTGTCTCTCATTCTCTCTGTCTCAAATAAATAAATAAAATATTTAAAAAATAAATAAAATAAATAAATAAATAAATAAATAAATAAATATATCTTCCCATAGGCTAGAGTCATTGCCACTTGAAAAGATCAAGCCAAGTTTAATTAGCTGTGAGTTTGACAATATAAATGGAATTTATATTTTAAATCAAAGGAGTAAACATTTGGTAGAAGTGAGCTTCTGAAATATTGTTGCTGCTTTTTAAAACTTCATTATACTGATGTTGAGAAGGCTTGACAGGAGTCAATTAGAAACACTTACAGAATCTTAAAGTAAGACTTTGGAATGAATGCCAAGAGTGAGGATCAGAAAATTCAGCTGCTTCCTTTTAAATAGTAGCAAACACACATTTAAAAAAAAATCTTTTTTAATAATGATCTAAATTAATAATTATTAACTGAGGATAGCCATCAGAATCACCAATATATGTATTTTTTATCATATGTATGCCTGGCCCCTACCTGGACTTCCTAAATAGAAATTTTACGGGTCAGGCTTAAATATATATGGGGTTTTATTTTATTTTATTTTTAAAGAGAGAAAGAGCACGAGTGGAAGAGGCAGAGAGAGAATCTCAAGCAGACCCTGAGCTGAGCACACGGAGCCCAATATGGGGCTCAATCCCAGGACCATGAGATCATGACCGGAGCTGAAACCAAGAGTGGGATGCTCAACTGAACGGGCCACCCAGGCACCCCTTAAACATATATTTTTGAAAAGCCCCATAGAGTAATTTTGATATTAAGATTCATGGATAATTGTGGGCAAAACTGCCAATGCTGTAGAGTCAAACCAGTACAGGATATCAGAATCTAAAACCTCCTAAAGCAGGAAATTTGAATTCTATGGTTGGAAATGTGCTCAGATGCAGCACTCAGCTGCTTGTAAAAGCCATTACTATGTCATTTCCTCTGACCAAAGTCTGGATTTGGAAGGATGGATTGAATTGGGTCCCAGCTTTGTTGTTAATCCAAGATATTTTTATGTTTAGCTGTACAGGATGAGAAAATACTAAGTCAATTCTAGTTTAATGAAGTTGAAAACATTTTTAAACAATTCTATTTGGTGATGAAATGGAAATGATTTATTTTGAGAAGTTTGGTACAAAGACCACTTATATTTTGCTAAAATTATTTACATTCTGGCAAGGCAAGGCATTTAATAATGGCCATGTTCTTAATTATTAACACCCTTTTCCTAAAACTATTTGCAATGCTTTATGAAACATATTCTTAATTTTCCGAAAACTGAAAAGACAGTATCTTATTTTTATATAGAAACTAATGAGTATTAGAATCATTTTATTCAAATCATCTTTAATTTTTGAAACAAAGCTTTCAGCTTGATAGTTTCAGAAATAAGAACTGTCACTGTCATTTTATGGATGAGTAAACTAAGACTCAAAGAAAAAGTTATTTCCATTCTAGAGCTTCTAGTTACTTCCATTCTAACAGAACTGGAATGGGAGGAGTGTCAACTGCTTCAGGTAATTTATATATATGACATCATGTATTATTTCAATAGCTCCTCAAGAAAATTATTTTTTTCACCATTTTTCTCCATTAAGGATTAGCGGGTTTTATTAACTTGCCCTGAGTCACATAGAGAAAATGGTTGAGCTAAGGTTATTTGCCCCCAAAGCCAATGTATTCTTGACATACTAACTTCTCTCAGTAAAATGAGGAAATCTACCTAATCTCTAAAGAACTGTCTGGACCTCCTTTCTCCCCACCTACCTCCTAGACTAATAATGAGCCTTCAACTGGAGCAATAAAACTTCCATTGCATTTTACTGCTGAAGGAAAAATGGAGAGGTAAATGCAGGAGAGAAACTAGGATTCAATATAAGACCTTCCTAAAAGTTTAAGATCAGAGCTGAGGGATCAACATAATTGACATAAAATTTAATTATTTTGTGTCAGGAACTCTGCTAAACTATGGGGATAGATGACCAAGCCAAATGCTCTGCCATTGAGGAGTTTACTATCTAGTACGGGAGGCTGATGATGTCTGCAAAGTATGACTAGTTTGATCTTAATTCTATCAGATCAAGATTCTCAAGAGAAGGTGATAAATAGGATCCTTCACTGGTCACAATAGGCTTTGGTAACCAACTTGAAATAATCTCAGTGGCTTAATACAGTAAATGTTTGTGTGTTGCTGAAACAAATTCAGAGCAGATCTATGGTTTGGAGGTAGAGGGCTCTGCTCCATACAGTCACTCAGAGATCCAGACTGCACCATAGGAATCCATGGTCTCAAAGGTTGCCAAGGAAGGGAAATATAAAGCATAGAAGATTCATACTTTCTCTTTTATGCATTGTCCTGGAAGTAACACATGTTATTCTGCATATATCATCTCTGGCCGGAACAAGCCACATGAACCACCTAATCCAAAAAGTTGGGCATCCAGTAAGCAGTAAAAGTCTTGGCTACTGATCTCAGCCAGTTTTGACAAGAGTCAGGATAGGAAGATGTAGAACATCATAATCTGGAAAATCTCTCCCCAGGTTAGCAGAATGTTGATCTGAGATAGAGCATCCAGGGGAAAACCAAACTAGAATACATCTAGGTAAAGTCTCTTCTAAAGAGCATATACTCTGTTAAATGTCAGAATCCTGGAAGGGAATGACCAAAGAAGATTAGGAATGAAATATGAAGAGCAAGCAACAGGTTCTTAAATCCCTGAGGTATAGTCCAGAAGTCATTAGTAAGGTAACTCTTTAACTAAGTTATGTTTAGAAAGTGGTTTATTAAGAGGAATGATTCAGTACAGACACTCAGTTTCTAACTTTTAAGTTTATAGGTTTCTATGAATACCCAAAAGCTGTGCCTACAGTTGGCTTTCTTTATTTGGAAAAAGAGGAGGGGGGAGCCCACAGTTTTTAGATAATTAACTTTAACCTCCATTTGTCTGGAAGTTTAGAAAAGAGAAGTAAATCATCACTTCATCATGCTTTTAAACTGGTTCAGATCTGGTCCTGTGAAAGATCCCTTTGAGTATTACTAACTGGCCACCAAGATGAACAATACAAAAAAGGATATGTAAAACTAAGAACAAAAACTAAAATGGGTGAGGAAAAAAAGGAGTAAAGTCTAAATAGGTAAATTAGTAAAGCTAGATGGATCATTTATAAAATGACAAATGAAGGCATTTAGATGCAATTCACTTACATGTCACACCTTTGTATGAACATACCTGTGAAAAATCCCTGGTACATACTGCACGCTATAGGTGTCTTTTGACACAAGAAAAGAATATTTCCCTAAGATACCATTATTTCTGGCACCCAAAAATGAGATATCTGAGCAGAAATCCTGGTCATGTGGTGTATGGCAACAGCTGAGCTAAATGTAAAGTTAAGTAAACTATCGAAGAATTTTATACTTGCCTGTTTATTTCTGAGTTCATTTACATGTTCCAGAACATTATGGATGTCATCGTACCTACGATTCATTAGATATAATCAAATGAATTATATTCCATTTTATTCGCAAAAAGTTCTTAGAAAAATCTCATTTCCTTATTAATATGATCTACATAATTAACGGAAAAAATGGTCTTCCACTCAGTTTTGTACATAAAAAAATTGATTTATGACAGTGATTTCCAGAGCTTCTTAAAGCAGGTGAGGATAAAGAAAAGGTGATTAAATTTTTTAAAAAGAAGAATGGTTGAACAGAAGAATGGGCTGCCTCACAGAGTAATGGCTTCCAATCATTTCAACTGTTGATATGAAGGCTCATTAGTCATTTGGCAAGGGGATTCCTGACAAATGATAATACTAGGTAAGAATCTGTATTAAAGTAACTTTTTGTATATCTCATCTCTGAACTATTGTGCTTTTATTCATGTCTTTACGTATCAAAAGCCTTAAGAGATTGATCCCTATCTGGGCACCTGGGTGGCTCAGTCAGTTAAGAGACTTTATATCTCCAGTATCATGGGCCCTAGATATCTGTCTGTCTTCAGCTCTGATCCCAATACCTTCAGAAGATTCCATGATTCCCATTTCAGATAAGCAAGTAATAAAAATAAGCTGTTAGTTTCTATCTCCATCGAAGAAAACACTTGATATTTAAAATACCTTAAAGTGGAGCATGGAATGAATCCCTGAAAATAGGAGTTAGAAATCTATTTAATCTGATTGCAACAATATTTTGGGATTTGCACCATTTCGTAGGAAATTGGTTAATCACTCTAGAATGAGATGGTTTATGTAAAATTCTAACAACCTGAAAATATATCACTGAACTAATTTCTTTTAGCCTAAACATTCTAGAAGTTTAAGGTTAGTTTAATTGTTTGCTTGTTTGTTTCAATATATACTTTTAGGAGACTTTCTGAACTCTCACCTAATTCTCTGAAAAACATTCACAGTTGCCGTAGTGATTATCCCCATTTTTTCCCTGGTAAAACCAAAGCATAAAAAGTAACTCAGTCAAGACACATATGATTAAAGGAGGGAGTCAGAATTTAAACCCAGGACTCATGTTCTTTGCCAGTTCATGAGATCACTTTTGGACATTCCTTCCATTTTAGATGATTTTATTCAGTGACAAGCTGGCAGAGAGAAAGAAGGCAAGTATTAGAAGGAAGTTTAGTTTGGGGGCTTAATAATGGTGCCAGTTGAATAAATTTTCTCAGCACCACAGGAGTTAACATAAACTCATTGGTGTTGGAGCCTTCATTATACAATTTCTTCAGTGTCAAAGATGGCAGTGACCAGCCTTGATATGCTCTTGGAAAGAATTCTGAGATGGCTCTTGCAGAACCTCACAAGAGTTTATCTTTCAGATTAGACAAGGAATACAGAAGACATATTGTGTAAAAATAAAAGCAAAAACATCTTTTCATCTCTCAGGTTAGGGTGGTTTAGTTCTCTTCACCTGTTTTCTTTCATTAAAGTGCTCTTAAATCACACATTTCCTAAAAATTCAAGCATTCCAGGGGCGCCTGGGTGGCTCAGTTGGTTAAGCATCTGCCTTCTGCTCAGGTCATGATCTCAGGGTCCTGGGATCAAGTCCCACATCAGGCTCCCTGCTCAGCAGGGACTCTGCTTCTCCCTCCCCCTCTGGCCTTCCCCCCTGCTCATGCTCTCTCTCTCTCTCTCAATAAATAAATAAAAATCTTTAAAAAATATTCAAGCATTCCAGTAGGTTGGAATACAAATTGTTTATATAAAATTAAATTAAACAAAATGTATCAAGTAAAATAAAGGTGTTATTTGTTTAAAGATAGAAATATATACATTCACTCTAGAAAATCTTTTAAAAACACAAATATAAGATAAAAACTATCTGTAATTCACTATCAAGAGATAAGCCACTGCTGACATTTTCTCTCTCTCTCATCTGCAACAGAATACCATGAACGTACATCCATGTCTAAAAAAAAGTTTCTAATACTATTTTGTGGAAGAATAATATCCCATCTTATTTCCCAATAATTAATGTTATTGAAAATGTTTGTAATATCATGAACTTTAATGAACATCTTCATTTTTAAAATAAGTTCTTAAACATATAATTACAAGTTCAAAGAGAGTGCTTTTTTAAGAGTTTTGATGTATATTGCCAAGTCACACCCCAGAAAGATCATACCCCAGAAATAAGACAGTAACTTTCTTTGAGCATTCATCAAAACTGGGTATTGCCAGAAAATATAACCAATTATCTTTGATAGGCAAAAAGTATTATCTCAGTTCTTGAAAATCCATTTCTTTGACTTCTAGTAACATGAATATATTTTTCCATTTTGTTGGCCTTTTATTTTTTCTTTTGTGATGTTCTTTCGTCTATCTTTCAGTTACAGAGTCATTGGCTTATTGTTGATTAGCAAGAGGGCTTTACGTATTAAGGATATCAAATCTTTACTTTGTATTCTTTTTTACAAGTTTTTTATTTGCCTTTTCATTGTAGGGTGTGTTGTTGAGCCAAAAAAAATTTAATTTTTTTAAATTCAATTATCCAACACATAGTACATCATTAGTTTTTGATGATTCATTAGTTGCATATAACACCCATTGCTTATCACATCATGTGCCCTTCTTAATGTCCATCACCCAATTACCCTATCCCCCAATGCACCTCCCTTTCTGCAATCCTCAGTTTGTTTCCCAGAGTCAAGAGTCTCTCATGGTTTTTGTGCCTCTCTGATTTCTTCCATTCAGTTTTTCCTCCCTTCCCCTGAGGACATCTCGGCTCCTTCCACAGTTTGGCTATTGTGGACAATGCTATTATGAACATTGGGGTGCAGGAGCCCCTTCTTTTCACTACATCTGTATCTTTGGGGTAAATACCTAGTAGTGCAATTGCTGGGTCATAGGATAGCTCTATTTTTAACTTCTTGAGGACGCTCCATACTGTTTTCCCGAGTGACTGTACTAGCTTGCATTCCCACCAACGTGTAGGAGGGTTCCCCTTTCTCCGCATCCTCGCCAACATCTGTTGTTCCCTGTGTTGTTAAGTTTAGCCATTCTAACTGGTGTAAGGTGGTATCTCATTGTGGTTTTGATTTGTATTTCCCTTATGGCAAGTGATGTGAAGCATTTTTTCATGTGTCTATTGGCCGTTTGTATGTCTTCTTTGGAGAAGTGTCTCTTCATGTCTTTTCCCTATTTCTTGACTGGATTATTTGTTTTTTCGGTGTTGAGTTTGATAAGTTCTTTATAGATCTTGGATACCAGCCCTTTATCTGGTATGTCATTTGCAAATATCTTCTCCCATTCCGTAGGTTGCCTTTTAGTTTTGTTGACTATTTCCTTTGCTGTGCAGCTTTTTATCTTGATGAAGTCCCAATAGTTCATTTTTGCTTTTGTTTCCCTTGCCTTTGGAGATGTGTCTAGCAAGAAGTTGCTGTGGCTGAGGTCGAAGAGGTTGCTGACTGTTTTTTTCCTCCAGGATTTTGATGGATTCCTGTCTCACATTTAAGTCTTTCATCCATTTTGAGTTTATCTTTGTGTATGGTATAAGAGAATGGTGCAGTTTCATTCTTCTGCATGTGGCTGTCCAATTTTCCCAGCACCATTTATTGAAGAGACTGTCCTTTTTTCCATTGGATATTCTTTCCTGTTTCGTTGAAGATTAGTTGACCACAGAATTGGAGGTACATTTCTGGGCTCTCTCTGTGTCTATTTTTGTGCCAGTACCATACTGTCTTGATGATCACAGCTTTGTAATATAGCTTGAAGTCAGTTATTGTGATGCCCCCAGCTTTGGTTTTCTTTTTCAACATTCCTCTGGTGATTTGGGGTCTTTTCTGATTCCATACAAATTTTAGGATTGTTTGTTCCAGCTCTGTGAAAAATGTTGATAGTATTTTGGTAAGGATTGCATTGAATGTATAGATTGCTCTGGGCAGGATAGACATTTTAACAATGTTCATTCTTCCAATCCATGAGCACAGAATATTTTTCCATCTCTTTGTGTCTTCCTCAATTTCTTTCATAAGCATTCTGTAGTTTTTAGAGTACAGATCCTATATCTCTTTGGTAGGTTTATTCCTTGGTATCTTATGGTTTTTGGTGCAATTGTAAACGGGATCAATTCCTTAAATTCTCTTTCTACAGTTAAATTATTAGTGTATAGAAATGCAACTGATTTCTGTGTGTTGATTTTGTGTCCTGCCACGTTGTTGAATTGCTGTATGAGTTCTAGCAATTTTGGGGTGGAGTCTTTTAGGTTTTCCACATAAAGTATCATGTCATCTGTGAAGAGTGAGAGTTTGACTTCTTCTTTGCTGATTCGGATGCCTTTTATTTCTTTTTGCTGTCTGATTGCTGAAGCTAGGACTTCTAGTACTATGTTGAACAACAGTGGTGAGAATGGGCATCCCGTTCGTGTTCCTGACCTTAAGGGAACAGATCAATGCTCTGCTTTTTATGTCATGCATAAAATGTCCTCAGCAACCCAGCTATATGCAAATAATCACCTATGTTCTCTTCTAGAATCTTGCTTTTGTTGGGCACATTTAATTTTTTAACATAGAAAAATTTTATTTTGGTATTTGAAGCAAAATAGGGACCTAACTTTATTTTTGTAATGATAAACAACTTGTCAAAAACCACTTATTACGTAATACATTCTACTCATCACATGTACTATATGTTCAATTTGCCTCTATCTAATCCCTCTTACACATATACATATCTGCAAATATATCTAAGTATATAAATGTAGCTATGTATATACATATACTTCTTATTTTATGAAAATGATCTATCTCTTATGGCAGTCACCATCATCTTACTGAATTATTTTACTTTAAAAATACCTTCTGATCTGTTAACAAAACTGACCCACCATATTACTCTTATTTTTCCTTTTTTTTTTTTTTTTTTGCCTAAGCCATTTAAAAATTATTTTCTTCAGGCACCTGGGTGGTTCAGTTGGTTGAGCATCCAACTCTTGATTTCAGCTCTGGTCATGATCTCAGGGTTGTGAGATTGAGCCCTGAGTTTGGCTCTATGCTCAATGGGGTGTCTGCTTAAGATCCTCTCTCTCTCTCTCTCCCTCTGCCCCTCCCCTGGCTTGTGCATGCTTTCTCTCTCTAAAACTCTCTCTTAAAAAAATGATTTTATTTTTTCTTTCTTTCTTTTTTAGTTTTTATTTAAATTCAAGTTCATTAACATACAGTGTAATATTAGTTTCAGGTGTACAATTTAGTGATTCAACACTTACCTAACACACCCAGTGCTCATTATAACAAGTGCCCTCCTTAAATCCTCACTTATTTAACCCATTCTCCCACCTACCTCCCCTCTGGTAACCATCAGTTTGTTCTCTATAGTTAAGAGTTTTTCTCATGGTTTTCCTCTTTCTTTTTTTTCCCCCATGATCATTTGTTGTGTTTCTTAAATTCCACATATAAGTGAAATCATACGGTATTTGTCTTTCTCTGACTGATTTATTTTGGTTAGCATTATACACCCTAGCTCCATACATGTCAATGCAAATGGCAAGAGTTCCTTCTTTATTATGGCTGAGTAATATTCCTTGTGGTGTGTGTGTGTGTGTACCACCTCTTCTTTATCCATTCATCAGTTGATGGACATTTGGGCTCTTTCCATAATTTGGCTATTGTAGATAATACTGCTATAAACACTGGGGTGCCTGTATCCCTTCAAATCAGTATTTTTGTATCCTTTGAGTAAATCCCTGACAGTACAGTTGCTGGATCATAGAGTATTTCTATTTTTAACTTTTTGAGGAACCTCTATACTATCAAAAATGAATTTTCTTAGTTTATGTTTTAGTTTTAGTTTTTTTCATCTACAGGTCCTGTCTTTTAAATAGACATCATATTCTATTATCAAGCATTTTTGAAATAGGTATCTAGTCTTTTTCATGGAGATGCCTAGCTGTTAGGGCTGAGAAGTCAAAATGCTCTTGGAACCAGCATAACAACAAGCATGGTCAACATCAGTGGTGACACTGTGTGCTGAGAACTCCACAGTTAGAGCAGAGCAAGGAGCAGGAAGTGAGGCAATGTGAGTGCTCCGCTGTGAATTCATGGCCACACCTCACTTTATTTCTGGTAAGTGAATGTGACAACTATTCACATACATTACTATCTTTATACTATCCAGGATATGCCAAATAAAGTAACAAGTCCAAAGGTGGTCTGTTTTAGAAAATTAATTAGAAGAGAGGGTAAAATCCAGTTTGCTTATGCACAAAATATAAACTTGGAGGCTCTTCTGAGACTTGGTATAATTTAGGACGAAACAAGCTAGTGTTTGGGATATTTTGATCAGTTGACTTGCTCTAACCACTTTTGTAATGAGTACTCCTCAGCACAGTGCAGCAGTGAAATGTGTGTGTTCCTTGTAACCAGGTAAAAAAGTATACTTTTGGAGTAGTTTTCATGGTGAAGCAGATGGATCTATACTGATCCACTGACACTTGTTTGCCCATGAGGCTTCACGGATAAAGGTATATAAAAGGATCATTGGCTGACATTAGATGTGGCTAAGGAAAAGTGTTAAGTTACTTGGCACACATGGAGATGGTGGCTGAGCTATCACCATGTCTTAATTGCTAGGAACATCAAAGAGACCCCTAATCTACCCAAGGTCTTTCCTGGTTGAAGTTCTGGTCTGAAAAATCTCTCTCTCCCGACCTCACTGACTTGTTGGGAGACCATTCTACCCCAGTGCCATTTCAATCTTATTTCTTAGAGAAGAGTATCCTTGCGGGGGGTGTGGTGGGGGGGTGGGGGTGTTACAGGTTTCCCTCGGTATCTGCAAGTAGAGCATTCTTACGAAAATGTCCGTAAGTGGAAATGGTGTAAAGTGAAGAAGCAATTATTAATTTACATGGAGAAATTTTTAAGCATTCCCAACCCCCTCCCCCCAAAATAACCTTTCTTAGGCTTTTCTCATACCTTAGGATACAATCGTGCTAATGGATGCACAAGATCAGTGGAGATAAAGGCCCGATGCTCCCAGGATACAGTTCAAAGCTGCAGTGGCTTGATGCTGGGGCGCTGAGTGTGGTCCCGGGTAGGAGCTTGCTGGGGCCCCTCTGGCTGCTCAGGGTGCGCGCGGCCTCTACAACAGCTCGCTGCCACGTAGACACCCAACACTAGTTTCCCAAAGCGGGGGGTACTTGTGTAACTCATTTTTCTTTACTCTTCATCAAATTCCACCAATCAAAACCAGGAATGAGCAGTGAACGGTCATGTTGTTGCTTAATTCTATTAGAAATATCCTGAAAACCTCCCTGGACGTCCCTAGGTAGTCTTTTGCACACTCGAGAGCATAGCAGGACCTATTTAATACGGTTTTGCACTTATCTCCAGAAGGTGATCTTTGCTAATCTGGCTTTCAAGCTGGAAAGAAAGAAGAAGAGTTGATTCCTTGTGGACTTTGCTCCAAACTTTAACCCTCAGGCAATTAAAGCCTCTTCATCCAAAGCAAGTCTCCAGTTAATCAGGCCCTTTCTGTAACCACTCCGAAACACACTTTCAAAACAAAAGTTAGAAAGCTGTATGATCCATTCTCAAGAAAGATCTGTTTCTGTTAAGAACCCGCCCTGACCTTTTTGTTGAAGAAGAACAAAATAATGTAGTAACAAAAACACAAGTCGCTGCCAGAGGAAGAGAAAAAAAAGTTCCTGTAAGGGACTGAAACAATAAATCTCCTCTCTGCTGAACTCCCAAAGGGAGTGTGTGTATTTCCTCCCGTTCTTTATCAGAGCCCCCGAAATCAGTGGGAATGGGCAGTGACTGCTCACATTCAGCACACCTTTTCCATTTGCTAATAAGGCCCTGCCAGGCTGGGAGGGAGTTATCTCTGCGGGACTCTGGAGAGAAGCACCACTGAGACGGTCCACGAGCACCATGGAACTCCTTCAAGTGACCATCCTTTGTCTTCTTCTGTCCAGTCTTTGTAGCAGTGAAAACAACACAGGTACCGTTTTCTCTTATTCTTCTGCTGGTGTGGATCCGAAATCACTGGGGGGGTGGGGGTGGGGGGACTGTTAGCCTCAGTTTACCTTCAGGGACCTTCCCGCGAAACTTGTATACAGCAATTCATTTGCGGAGTCGAGTGTGTGGGTGTTGGCAGGGAGTCCGTGGGGAAGGCTCCATGGAGAAGATGTTTGTTGTTTTCACTGAAAGGAAATGTTTGCTGGTGCAGTGGCCTTGTGGTGTATTTGATGGCACCGTAAAGGTACTGAGAATACGCGATAGCACTTTGGGAGAATAAAAATCTGGGGATTAAATGCTGGTGGCAAATGTACTCTTTCTCAAAAATGTGCTCCTCTCAGGCGTTAAGTCTAGAAATAACAAGATTGTCAAGTATGGGTGAAAGGCTGTAATCAGAAATACTGCATTGCAGATGCTGGCCTATATTTGTCCCAAATATCTTTTGGCTCTGATAAATTGAGAGGCTGGATCAAGCTGCCTGGGGAAGCAAATATTAATATCTCAAGGGGGCAGGGTGGGTAAAGAGGAGAGTCATTTGATTAAAGTTAATAACATTTGTTCTGGAAATAAGCACAGATCTACACACATACACACATTTTGCACAACATTTCAGAAATTTATGGACATAAGAATCCTACCCACTGATTGCAATTTCAGAAACTCAGATAAGGGCTGTATATGAAGCACTATGAGCCCTGACTATATTAATGACCAGTTGCAAGAAATTATTACATATGACTGTGTTAGCCCTTTCTGAGGGATTCCCTGTAAGCAATTACATTTAATGAATATTTATTAGGACCCTACTATGTACTCATTGGTGCAAGGAATACATAAATGACTAAGACATTGTCCTTACCAACAGTGGTCAATGTACTGTTGGGAAAAACAAATACGTAATTCTAATACAAGACAGATTTAATAAGTGTGAAAACCAAAGTACAAACTATCATAAAAGAACACAGTTGGGAAATACTGATTCTGAGGAGCCCTGGAAAACAATCAGTCCTAATTTTATTTTGCATGTGCTTTTTTCAAAAGTTTGCTGCCTACAAAAATTCTAATTTAGAATAATAGTGTGGGAAAAATTATGCACACTCCTTCAATGATATTTACCATTAATTTCCCAAAATACATATATAGATTTAGGACAAATTCCCAAACACTCCAAAATCACATATGATTGCTTATCATGCATCTTGGCATTTCCAGAGTTAAGTTGCAGCAGGTATCAAGGCCAGAAAATCTAACTTAGAAGAGTTACCTGGCATCTGATTTTTTAAAATAAAGAGTAGTTATGAAGGGTCCCAGAAATCAGTGCATAAGCTTATAAGTAACTCTTCAGTATGCATGGGAAATCCCGATGCCATGAAGAACACTGCTCACAAACAGGTGCCAGGTCAATATAAAATTGAAAGTCTGGGTTAGGCTGCTCACCACTCCAGGTCTGTAAGCACCACCGAGTACACTATTTTCCTGGCATTGTTAAACTCTGAATGGATTATGTGTCTTTCTGAAAGCAAAATGGAATAGGATCAATAGAATCAGCTTGCAAAACCTAGCCATAAGGAAGACGGAAAGTGGAGGACAACCCAGAGATGACCTGGCAGGCTTTTCTATTATGATCATTTTGGGAAGATACCAACTTCTTTTACCTAACCAGAAATGAGCCCAGCCCATTAATGGTGTCTTCTTTCTAATGAACTATTAACCCAAGTAGGATAATTTCTCTTTTGAGCAGAGATAATAATTACATAATGACTATCTCCTTCAACCTCTGCCAACAACCCTATTTGTTAACTTAAGGAAAGTTTCTGCAAAAACTACTCCATTTGCCTTAGAAAAGGAAGCTCTAGCTCAAGAGCATGAACTGACCATCTGAGTGGTGCCTAGAAGGAACTGGAAGAGATTGTCCATCCAGGTGTATGATTTTGTTGCACCTGGTTCTGCCTGTTTTATGTTTCCCTTCCCAGATAGGGCACAGGAAATGAAGCATTTCCTAAGCTGATTTATTAAGTTCTTTCCTTAATCCCCTGTACCGGAAACACATTGATTTCAAAGCTTTGTACGTTCCCCAAACTTAGAATGCTTACCATATTTCATCAGCAGAGTTGATTATTAGGGATGAGGAGGGAGGCATTTCATCGGCCTTAAATTCACAAGTTGTCAAGAAGATCCATGCTTCTTTGCATAGTAATTTATTCCTAAATAATGATCTTTTAGAGAAATTGACTACTTTTCTTTCTCCTTCTGGCATTTTTGTCAGTCTCAGATTTAAATACATACAATGTAGTCTTTTGTGCTCCTTGTGAAAATCAAGTGAATCTTTCTACACAGCAGCGAGTGACTTTCTATTACTTGGTTGGTGGTATAATATTTTACCATTTCCAATTTGCAAAGCTGTTCTGTTGAAATACGTAGGGAAGATTCCTGAAAAAGAACTGTCATTCTTTCCCAAGGTTTTCTAAATTGTATTTAAAACTGAACAGCCCCCTCCTGTGGCTTTTAAACCCCTTTTGGCTTTTAAGCCTAGATGGATGAGCCTTTGACTGTCAGAACCAAGAGAAGTTAAATGAAAAGGGATTCTAAGAGAAAGGAGGCCCAGGAAACAATGTACTCTCCCAGCGCCATTTGCTTTTTGAACTTGATGTTAATTTAGGAAAGATTAAAATGTGTTAGGCATTTGCGAACAGGAAAAAACATCAATTTCATTGGTATCTGAAGAATCATTCCTTGGAGAAATTCATTTGTTAGTGATTGAACATTCAGTTTCATGGGGAAAAAAATGGATCAGACTGTAAGACAGACATTATGCTAAATGCTATAGATTTACAGAGATCAGTAAGACTCAGCCATGGCCCTTGAAATGGGAGAGAAAAGAGGAGTTAAGTAATTTTGATTGTATTGTAGGTCTTAAGTGGTAAATAAAGAATGGTCCGGAGCTTAGTTTTGGCTGTGGGGCATCAGTAAAGAATTCATATAAAAGTGGAAATTATGATAAACTTTGAAATTTGAAAAACAGGAGGTTTCAGGTCAATGGAGTTTCTTGCATAGGAACATGAAAACATCAGAATATTTTAGTGTACACATGTAAGGAGGTCACAGATTAGACATAGGTAAGTTTTGGAAAATAAGGTTGGAAATAGAGCCTCAAGATATATGTTGACTACCAGGATGAGGGATACTGACTAGTTAATAGTCAATAGTTAAAATTGAATAGTTGATTAGTTTAGAGCCTCTAAATGTGTTTGAGTGTGGGAATTATGATTGGGGCTATAAATTGGGAAGATTAATCTGTCAGCAGGAAATAAATTAGACTATTGTAGTCAGGAGAGACACAAGATAAAGAAAATAGTGCAAGTGCTATTGCAAGTCTGAAAGTCTATCAATAAAATAAAAAGAAGGATCTGGGGAAGTGCTTAAAGGAAGTAGAAAGTTGGTGATTTGCCATATTCTTGACTGGCAATGAGGGAGAACGTGACTGTGATATACAAAGGATTATCTGAATACTAGGAGTAGGGAAATGGTTTGGGAACTGAGGGAGGGAAAGATAGGTGGAGACCGTTTAAGGAGAAAATGATGTATTTGACTTTGGACATGGTGAGTTTGAAATCCTGATAAGATATTTAAATAGAGATGTTCAGGGTAAATTAAAATCCACAGGTAGTTGGAATGCCCCTGCAGCTGGATGAGGGGGTGAGTGTTCTTTACTCTTGAATCCCAGGAGTTCTTAGTCCTGCTTATTGTAGAATTAATAACATAGAAAAACAATTTATTTCTCACCTAGATGCTCATATTTCTAACTCTCTTGTGGCACTTGTTTTTTTTTTAATTCTATCATAATTATTTGTAGGCATATCTTATTTCCTCTACCAGACTATAAACACCTTGAAAGTAGGGGCCATATATATTACCATATGTAGTTTGTTTGTCCAGTAACAGTTCTTTTTTTTTTAAGATTTTATTTATATTTATTTATTTGGCAGAGAGAGAGAGCACAAGCAGGGGGAGTGGCAGGCAGAGAGAGAAGCAGGCTCCCCACTGAGCAAGGAGCCCCATGGGGGACTCGATCCCAGGACCCTGGGACCATGACCTGAGCCAAAGGCAGACGCTTAACCGACTGAGCCATCCAGGCGCCCCTGTCCAGTAACAGTCCTAAACTGTTATAGTAAGGACACATAGCTGAGTGAACACTTTAAGGAATGATACAATTGCCTTCATTTTTTTCATTTTTAATTTCTTACAATGACAATCACTTACCAGTTTACTGCCTTGTCCTTGTGAAAAGATTGTGGACACATATGACTCATAGCATAGAACATGGATACGAGTGGATTACTTTGATTCCTGGCTATGAAAATGGGCACAAAATATAAGGAAAGGGGCTTCTTATCAAAGGTAAGCCAATTCCCAAAGTCTAGCCAGGAGAGAAGGTGATAGGGATAGATGGACAATCTAGTACCAGGTGACAGTAATTAACAACAAATCTGGAGAAGTAAACTACTCTGACTAATCCTTGGGAGGAAGAATATCTAAAAAGAACTGGCTCTACCTTTCCTTTTGGGGTATAAAATACTTTATGTAATATCTTCTTATAGTTAGAAATATTCAAGGAGAAACCTTATTCTCAACCAACTTCTTAAAAATACAAAACGGCTTTTTTAAAAAAGAAAGTTCACAAAAAGGGAAGTTTAAGAAAGTTAAATAAATACCACACATCATTAATTCATGTGTTATTTTTGATCGCATGTGAGTTGCTCTAGAGCAGATCATTTTACTTATTCTGTTTAGCTTCATCACTATCAGAAATTCTTACCTAAGGGCGCCTGGGTGGCTCAGTTGGTTAAGCGACTGCCTTCGGCTCAAGTCATGATCCTGGAGTCCCTGGATCGAGTCCCGCATCGGGCTTCCTGCTCGGCAGGGAGTCTGCTTCTCCCTCTGACCCTCCCCCCTCTCATGCTCTCTCTCTCTCATTCTCTCTCTCAAATAAATAAATAAATAAATCTTAAAAAAAAAAAAAAGAAATTCTTACCTAAAATGAGTGATCTATTGTGGGAGGAATAACCAATATGCAAACAAATCCAATGGGAAAGTATTTAGTCCCCAAACCGTTTGTTTAAGATTCATTTTTTCCACGACTCATTTTTTTAATAGTCTCTGCTTAAAAGTAGAAGTGATCATCCTAGAATTCCTATTTTCAAGAGACTCATAATGGTTGTCACCAGTAAGTTCTCTGGTGATTTTATCTTGCTAATTGTAAGTATTCAGATAATTGAGGGAAAAAGATGATGCACATTTGAGGGTTTCAGAAAGCTTTTATTTTAGGGCACCTGGGTGGCTCAGTTGGTTAAGTGACTGCCTTCGGCTCAGGTCATGATCCTGGAGTCCCGGGATCGAGTCCCGCATTGGGCTCCCTGCTCGGCAGGGAGTCTGCTTCTCCCTCTGACCCTCCTCCCTCTCATGCTCTCTGTCTCTCATTCTCTCTCTCACAAATAAATAAAATCTTAAAAAAAAAAAAATTTAGAAAGCTTTTATTTTACTGGATCATCGCCTGTCCTTTCCTTTTCATTGATGAAGGTACATTTCAAGCTTCAGGTAAATATTTTAACTTGTGAATAATTATCTAATTCAAGTAACTTCTATGCGGTTTTTTTTAGTCATCACTTTCCAACTTCCTCTTCATCTTTGAGAACAATTTGAGATGCACATTTCTAAACCCTGAATGTCAAAGCAGGAATGTACTCTAAGGGACATTCAATTCCTGTTAGTAAGGGCCTCCTTTCCTGTTACTGAATTCCTGTGGGTCATTATAGCTCTATCAAGCTAGGATAATAATGCCAGTTGGGTGTTAAAAGAAACTCTTTCAGTTAGCAAAGAAGATCCTTTTTGTACTGTTGCAGACACCACATCAGCATCGACGTGAAAAAAACAGTGATATCAATTACAGTTACATCTAGAAAGGCCACTCTGTGGTTCCCAAATTTGGGACAACCGTAAGAAAAATCTTTTTTAAAAAAAGAAAAGAAAAGAGAAATCGTTTTCTAAACGTAAATAGAAGTTTTGTGTCTTGTAGAAATATCAGCAGAGATCATCATAACTAGTCTCTAAATAGTACAAGTATTAGACACCTGCTGTGTCTTTCCCTATACCCTCTCTGGCTGTGTTTACTCTGGCCATTGCGATGGCAACCTGCTATGCACTCGTGTAGTCTGACAGCACCTCGCCTTGAGTGAATATAGATCTTTTGCTTTCCTGTCTGCTGTTATTCTGATACCAAGGCATGTGTCACCTGCAGAACCCCAGCTGGCAGAGTTGTATGCCTGAGCTGGAAGAGCAGGGGCAGTAGCCCTCTCTGAGACCACTCTTGTCAAAAGGGGGGATGGAGCCAGTGAATGAGTGCTTCCCTCCTCTGTTCCTGCTCCGTTTCACTGCTGTAGTCCTCTATGCCTTTCCCAGACTTCACACTCCTTCACAAACTGTCTGCCCACCAGCCTTTGTCTCAGGCTCTGCTTTCTGGGGAAATCCAGGATTTATTATTTTTCTTGATGGGAACTTTTTGGTTTGAATAATAGTGTATATCAAGATTGTGGTATATATAGATTGCTACCATTTCTCTGATACTCCAATTATTATTTACTCCCAAATATTATTATGATTAATTATTATTATTATTCACTCCCTTTCTTCCTCTTCATTTAAAAAACAAACAAATGAAAAGTTTTATCAATCTTTTGTTGAATACGTTCAACAATATTCTAAGCAGGCCCTGTTCTAAGGCAATCATTTGCCTATTTGTATAGAGTCAGTAATGAATTATATTGTGTGGTTAGTAGCCAAAAATGTTGAAGCCATTGATTTTATTCTTGGTGTGCTGCTCATCTGAAATGTGAACTGCTTTTACATCTGTCTATTCAGTCACGTTCTGGCTTGAACCCAAAGTAGTTGTGTCAGAACACAGATTCAGTTGCACTGGGTCCAAGTTAACCCAGGTGAGTGTCATCACAACATCTCCTGACATCTACCATTCATTTTGCCTGGCCCTTTACACAGATTCCTTCCATCACAACATTTAAGGCTGACTTTATGATTCCCATTTTAATGATTAGGAAACGAGGCTATAAAATTATATTAGAGTGATGTGGCTTAAAATCAAACCAGAGGATGTTGTTCTTCAAAATCTTCCTTATAGCTTGCTGCCTTCCAGCGTGGTGAAATTGTAGCAAGTTGAGTTTTTCGAATAGAAGAGAGGAAGGATAGGGACTTGTCACTTGAGTAACTCAGAAGCCACTGCTGCCTCTCCTAACATCTTCCACACCTTTAAACCACAAACTAGGTGCCACAAATGAGTTTCTGCTTAGTGATAATGATCCTCTTCATACACTTGATTCAGTTAATTAGTAGAGGTTGCATTGGAAGGAGTTGTAGGCATTTGCCTACCAAACCCTTGTTAAGTTAGTTGAAAAAAAAAAAAATGGGGACGCTTGGGTGGCTCAGATGGTTAAGTGTCTGCCTTCGGCTCAGGTCATGATCCCAGGGTCCTGGGATCGAGTCCCACATCGGGCTCCTGGCTCAGCGGGGAGCCTGCTTCTCCCTCTCCCTCTGCCTCTCTCCCTGCTCATGCTCTCTCTCTCTCTATCTCTGTGTCTCAAATGAATAAATAAAATCTTAAAAAAAAAAATGTACTTGGCTGTAATATAAATGTGAGTGCAGCTAATATGGGACTTGGAGGAGAAGAAAAGAAGCAGAGGAAATAACTATTAGTGAATTAATCACTTAGTGTCACATTTATAATTCTTTTGGAGCCGGAATGTCTGGGTTCAAATTCCAGCTCTGCCACTTACTGTCTTTGTGAACTTGGGCAAGTTACTTCACCTTCAGCTTTCTCAGCTGTAAAATAGGATGAGTGCAGGGCCTACCTCGTAGGAGTGTTAGGGAGATCATGTGAAGAGAGGTACACAAAGCACCCAACATAGTGTTGTGCATGTGACAACTTCTTAAGGTTTGCTGAGTTTGGGAACTCAGAGTTCTATAGTTTATTATATCCCATTCCTTAGATAAACTGCCTTATTTCCAAATTGATTCTAATGCAAAATCAGCAAATATTTAAATAATTATAATGTTAATTCTCACAAAGTGAAAAACCAACACATGAAAATTTTTCACGGAAGAATCGGTATGAGATACTAGAAAGATGATTGCCAAGTTATTTTTTTTTAAAGGTTTTATTTATTTATCTGAGAGAGAGAATGGGAGATAGAGAGCATGAGAGGGGGGAGGGTCAGAAGGAGAAGCAGACTCCCCGCTGAGCAGGGAGCCCGATGTGGGACTCGATCCCGGGACTCCAGGATCATGACCTGAGCCGAAGGCAGTCGCTTAACCAACTGAGCCACCAAGGCGCCCGTGTAGAATACTTTTTAAGGGGAGTAAAGATTTTATTAAAATTTCACGCATGTTTTGTTTATTGTTGGACAGTCTCTTTTGTAAGTAGAAGAATCTGCATATAAAATATTTTTTTTAAAGATTTTATTTTATTTATTTATTTGAAAGAGAGAGAATGAGAGAGACAGAGAGCCCGAGAGGGAAGAGAGTCAGAAGGAGAAGCAGACCCCCTGCCGAGCAGGGAGCCCGATGCGGGACTCGATCCTGGGACTCCAGGATCATGACCTGAGCCGAAGGCAGTCGCTTAACCGACTGAGCCACCCAGGCGCCCTGCCAAGTTATATTTTTAATCACAATATATACAGGCACCATTTGATATATGCAGACTGTATTCTCTAAAGTGTCTCAGATTTGTAGGTTATTTAACTCACTAATCACTGAAATTCATAAATAAAATTATGTTTGTTTTTAATGAGGATTCTAACTTTGTAGAGAATTGAGAATTGTCAACATCCTCACATGTTATTACCTGTCTTCAAACACCGCTTGATCTGAGAGGTGGAATACATTAGTGGAAGGAACCTTGACTTTAATTGAGAACCAAGTTTGGGTCTAACTTCTTAGTATGCTGAAATTGACCAAGATATTAAATACTTCCTAGCCTCCTTTTCTTTCTCTAAATATGAGAAAAATGATATTTTATTAGAGTTACATGAAAATCAGAAAACCTATTTTAAAGTGCTCTGTAAGCCATAAATTACTATTTAAATATTAGTTATTAATAGGCAAGCTAATATTTAACTCACAGAATCAAGGGATAAGTAGGAAGGTATTTCATAAATTTGAGAATTTTTCCTCATTGGCTGGGTCTGCATCTGCTATTCTACCCTTGCTCTTTTGGCTATAATACCTTTATATGTTTTTCTATGGCTGCTACACATTCAAGGAGCCATGTGTTGAAATAATGCTTGAGTTATTAAAAAACCACACACATAAAATACAGAAAACCATTTGTATCACACATTGAGCTTATTTTTAACTGAAATGGGAAAAGAAATTTTTTTTGTGGTATGAATTGTGAAATCGTCCTCCTAGGGCATTCGGCAAGTGTGAGGACATAAATGCTGAGCTCTTAGATACTGTCCCTGGGGCACAGAGGCCACTCCTGCACTTGCCAGCTCTTGGCCATTGTGACTACTCCTCTCTCCTACAATGAGACATCCCTCAACTATCTCTCCCTGCAAATCCATTTTAAAAAATGAGACCTGCCATTTTAAATGCATAGAATTAACTAATTAAAGATTTATTAATAGTAATTGCATTTTGGGGATTAAGATGATGAAATTATGTGAATCCATAAGCTTCTTTTATTTTTTTCTTCTTTCTTTTCCCGACAGCCTCATTTGTTGAGTACAAGTTTTATATTAATTGAAGTTTACAACTCTATAAATTTGCCAAGTAGAAGACAGAAAAATGACAATGCTACCAACCATTTAAAAACCTGTTATTGGAGTCCATTTACAACCTAACTGAATGTACATTTGTTGGGAACAAAGACAATGTCCAGTTGATCTCTTTTTTTCCCCAGGACCTATCTTTGGACACATAGATGATGCTTACTAACAAACTCTTGCTTTAATTTGGAGAACTGTATGTATTTCTTCAAAAGTCAGCAGAGTTGAAAATGTACAAGACATTCCTGGATTTGTTTTCAGTAACTTGAGGACCATATTTATTTTTATCCTGGGCCTGTATAGTGGAGAAGTTGTGAGGGTCATTTTGGGCTACTCTCTCAGTTGGCTGAACTAACTTGCTTTGTTTTATGAAATTGACCTTATTGTTATATAAATAGCAGAAAATGCCCACATTTGGTTTATATTGACTCTTCAAATCACATAGGAATGGTGTGACTATCAGAATGCAGGTGTTGAGTCATTCCTGTTTCTTGCTCACGAGAAAAACAATGGTATCCTGTAATTCTATGTATCATTCATTGAGTAATTCTGAAACACTTATATCATACTATTCCTCATCCCTACCAAATGCAAAGTTATGAAAACGCAGTTGTAAAGATGCATTGATTATAGGTTTTACCGCTCTAACTCTGAGGTCTTCATTCACTTCATTCACTATGTTGAGTAATTAACTTTATTCTAATCCTGTCCCGAAGCAAAGGCATTAGATAATTCAGTTATTTCCAGGTTTTAAAATTTTCATTGATCAGTAAATAATCAAATGCCCTTTGGACAGTTGACAGAGAATTAACAGGCTTTTACTTTGCCAAATAAAGACACAAAACACCTACAATGTATACACCATTTACCTGTGTATTACATAAAGTTTACTTTAGCTATATGCATATATTTGGCAGTTTAACAACTTTTTTTTTCACTGAGCTCTGACTAATGTCATAAGCCAGCCCTGTGCAATGGTGGAGTGTACTGTTGGCTAAGCCAAGAGCCCTTGGTCTTAGGAACCAGGGACCACAAGCCCTTGGTCTTAGTTACCTGGGGCCACAAGCTTGCTTAAAACATTTGCTTAAAGCAAATGTTTTAACCTCTCAAGTCTTTAATTTCCCCATCAATAATAGGAGTGCAGTTTGACTAAATCATACTGAAGTTTTCCTCCAGATCTGTAGTTGTATGATCTCTCTGTAACGAGCAATTTCTGTATATTTTGCCTCAAGTTATCTTGCTTCACTTTCATCCTGTTATTTCTAGATTTGTTCATTTTGGATCAAGATGCTCAATTCTATTCCCTTATGTTTGTTTCCTTTGGGAATTTTCAGATAGGGCTGTAAGAAAGTATCTGATTCTCATGTAAAGGGTCAATTCTCTGCCATGAGAGACATTTCTCAGAGTACATATAAACAAAAGACACCTTTCTCCAGTTTCCATGTGGTATTATTTGTATATAATTTGGAGACATGTGATGGTGGGAGGGATGTAAAAAAAAAAAAAAAGGACAGAGAGAGAAAGAGAAATTCATTGACATCCGGAAAAAGATTGAGAGTAAAGATGGGATTAAAGGAGTCTGAGAAGGTACCACAGGCTGGGAGAAAGAGAGGAAGCCTTTCAGAGAGGGTTGGAATGGAGAAATATCAGGAATGAGAAGGGGAGGGAGAAGGATATATAACAAAACTCTAATAATTCAGGAGGAGGGCTCTCCATAGGACTTCCAGTACTTTTATAAACCTGGTATTCAGTAGGGTTCTTTCTTCTTTTTTTAAAAGATTTTATTTACTTATTTGAGAGAGATATAGAGAAGGGGGGGCAGAGGGAGAGAATCTGAAGCAGACTCTGTACTGAGGGCGCAGCCCAACTCGGGGCTTGATCCTGCGACCCTGAGATCATGACCTGAGCCGAAGCCAAGAGTCAGAGGCTTTAACCGACTGAGCACTGAGGTGCCCCAGGTTCTTTCTTCTTCTCATTAAATCTCTTGCTAGTCCATCCATTGCATTTGCAAAATACTACACATTTTTCAAAGTACTTTATTGATCAATTATCTCACTTAATCCTTGCTGCTGCTTAAGGGATTGTACAAGCTGCTGTTACTGGGCTCATTGTCGGAGAAGAACCCAAGGACACACACACACTATTACTGAGATCAGTAGGTCTTAACATTTATTACTCATAAGAATCACTTAAGGTGTCTGTTAAAAATAGATTTTCCTAGGGCTCACCCCTGTGATCTTCCAGTAAAATCCAAACAGCTATGCTTCCAGCAATTACTACAAATAATTTTTATATACTGGTACATGGACACACATTTTGAGAAACCCTGGGCTAGAGCAATTTCCTGACTAGTCATCTGAACTCTTTTTATTGCCCCATACCCACGAAATGACCAGAGATGTTTACCTTTAAATACCTTTAAAGAAAATAAATTATAAAAATAAATAAATAAATAAATAAATAAATAAATAAATAAATACCTTTAAAGAAAAGTGCTAAGGTCAAGTGTTTTCAGAGAGAATTTTGGTATTAATTCAGTGCAATTTTTTTTTTTTTTTTTTGCTTGTACTAGCTTAGTATAATAGAAACTAGATTTGGCCAAGACAAAATATTGGCTGAAGCCCTGAAATCTCCATAGACACATAGGTACCATCCCGTTGTAAGGAGATTCCCTACTCATCATAAAATCCTATTGATTGTTTTCCATTCTACTATTAATCTTCTTCCTGTTTTCATTAACACTGAAAGATCATGAGCCTCTGTCCCATTGCTGCTCAATATTAACCACCTTGAATAATAGTTTGATTAGAGAAACTGCTACAATATTCCCATCAAAGTTTCAAGTGGTGTCAGGATGTGTTCAATAATCCAAACACAAATATTTCTGGTTCCTAGAGAAGTGTTAGAGCCAGAGGAGCTTGAGAAGGTATGGAGAATTAAATGACCAATGTTAATAAATATCTTGTAAACTTGAAAAGAGATTGAGAAACTGTGGTGTTATGAATCTGTGCTAGATATGCAGGAAAACATCCAGTATTAGAAAACTACAAGTTGAAATTTGTCAACTGGTTTATCACCTGCCATCGGGCTCCCTGCTCAGCGGGAAGCCTGCTTCTCCCTCTCCCACTCCCCCTGATTGTGTTCCTTCTCTCACTGTCTCTCTGTCAAATAAGTACATAAAATCTTTAAAAAATTAATAAATAAATAAATTGGGTTAAGTTACATGAAAAATCCAACAGGCTTTCTTCCAGAGTTCACAGACTAGCATCCTCTGACATAATCTGCAGGTGCAGGTGTGTGTTTGGCCACATAGTGTTTTATGACAACAGGAAAATATTTAAAAATAACAAAATTTCACAAAACAGCAACAAAGGATGAAACTGACAATCTTATTTTCAAGTTTTCTGGTAACTCTGGACCTCATATTCCCTCACAGCATTATTCAGTTAAACCTGAGGAATACACACCCCTTTAAATTGTGCAATGTTCTCTCTCCTACAAACATTTGTGCACTTATACCATTTTTGAGACTCTCATTCACCTCTCTGTCCAACCTCTGGGCATTGGGGTTAATTCCTTCATCTATTTCATAGAATTTGTAGGATTTCATATAAACACTAAGTGTATAATTTGCAAACATATATGTTTGTGGTGATGCAATGGATTTTGAAAGGACAGGGTTCTGGGGCAATTTCCTACAATTGATTAGGCTTTCTAGCTCAATCTCAGAATTTTAAAGACATACACCAGTCACCATTTGTTTTCATTTTTCATAACTAAAAATGCTTTTTATTGAAATATAGCTATAAATAATTAACTTGGCATGGATTACTATTCTTTTTTCATAGTCTTAAAAAAGCATAAAACTTAGAAAATGAGTTAAAGAATTTAGAAGCTACAAATCATAAAATGTGATTAAAATTCTACTCTATTTTTGTTTCCCACTATCTCTACAATTTATCTGGTGAACATAAACTTCCTGCCTTTGATGAAAATATTAAAGGTCCATGGCTTTTTTTGGTCACTCTTAAGAAGGGAACAATTTTCTATAGACAACTAAGTTTGCAGTGTATATCAATTCAAAATTAGAATATGCAATCCAAAATAATAATTGAAAATTCTCTTCTATAGCTCATGTCAGTGTGGGATGGAATTCTACAAAGTAGGTTCTTTATACTGTCTCTGTTTTTCTGCCTCCCTGTCCCCTCTCCAGCTCCTTTCTGACCACTCTATGTTGGGAACAGTGAGGAAGGAGTGAGAAAGTTGAATGAAAGTTATTACTTGACCTGGCACCACCATAAGTTGTGCCCAGAGCCTGTAGAGTGGTGCATTTTCGTGGGTTCTTCAAAGGTGTGCTTTTGGGCCTCTTCCCCTGAGCAGATTACCTAGACTGGCCCCCGGCAAGGGTGGTGCAATTCCTCCTCGGGCACTGCAACAGGCCCCTCCCCCAGAAGATCAGCAAAAACAGCCAGCCAAGACCAAGTTTACTGATCAATGAGATCTGCAAAACTCCAGAGCTAGGGGAATACAGCACATAGAATTCATGGCTTTTTCCCCCATGATTCTTGAGTCTTTCAAAGTTAACTTTTTTTTAATTTCTTTATTTTTTTTTCCATTTTTTTGAATTTTTCTTTTTCCCTTTTTCAACCAATATCTTATCAATTCCCTTTTTAAAAATCTTTTTTAATTTTCATTTTTAGAGTCATATTCTATCCCTTCATTGTCATTAACCTTATTTTTTGTATATATATGTTTTTCTCTTTAAAATTTTGGGATACAGTTTCTTCTAACAGACCAAAATATACCCTAAATCTCTAGTATATGGCTCAGTTCTAGTCTCCTGCCTGATCA
>NC_138370.1:103715006-103744842 GCF_054177405.1 Leptonychotes weddellii
TATTTGAGAGAGAGAGAATGAGAGAGAGCACATGAGAGGGGGGGAGGGCCAGAGGGAGACGCAGACTCCCTGCCGAGCAGGGAGCCCGATGCGGGACTCGATCCAGGGACTCCAGGATCATGACCTGAGCCGAAGGCAGTCACTTAACCAACTGAGCCACCCAGGCGCCCTGGATTAAATTTTTAAAAGTGATCTGACTTTTAAGAAAAAGAGTAAGGACCTAATAGAGCAAATGATACATAAAGGGTAGAGTAAAGCATATGAAGAAACTCACAAAAGTGGTACAAGAGTGGATGAAATTTTGGACACACTTTCCTGGAGATTAAACATCAGGAGGCAGCTCTAGCCAACTTTGGCATTTTCTTCGCCAGCTCTTTTTTCCTTGCTAGTAGGTTCTTAAAATGAACAAGTGTTCTGAGGACACTTTGATAGTTGGTAAGTGACTCTTCAGAACTTAGCGAATACATTTTACCTCAACCTTTGTCACCAGGAGAATATGAAGAATAATGCTTTCAGATGTTACGGAAGTCTCCCTGGAGGTAAGAAAAATGCCAAGAACACAGAAAATGCCCCACAAATTATTCGTAGATTTTGAAGTGACCCTATGTTAGGAAAAATATCATAAATCCAAATTTATCCACTATTCAACACTACTGATGTCACACAAGAGCAGAGATATGTTTATAACTAGTAATAAAATGTAAAGAATAATGATTTACCATTAAACAGAGAAAATTTATTTCAAAATGAAGTTTCAACAATGAGTCATATGTTCACTATAAATTCAACCCAAATTTCTTACTTTCTAGTTTTAGCCGGTGGTAATTCTACATAAAATGATAGAATAATTGCAGTATTTTGAAAATTGTGGCTCTTCAGGAAAAATTTACTTACATTTGTCATTTAATTAACATTTAATAAGGGCCTGTTATCAAGTACTGTACTAGCAGGTGAAGATACACAGATAAATGTTAATGCTATTTATTAGAATTACTTGAAAATTTATCATTCTGATATATTTTACATAATGATTCTAAACTAATAACTATGTTTTCACAGAGCACCATATTTCTTAGGCATTCTCAATAAAAGAAACCAATTATATATTGATAATAATGTGAGATTACGTCTATTGGTTTTCCCTTATTAATATCTCTGTTACTTTGTCAGGAAAGTAAATTTAATTGTTCTGGCATGAATTTGTCATCAAAACCAGAAAAAAAAAAAAAACACTGTACAGGTAAATGTCAACTGTGATCTATTGGTAGCCTTCACACTTAGAAAGTACTTTATTGCTCAACACTGCTGATATCTCAGATTTAAGTAATTACTGATGCTGCACATTGAAATCCTTGTTCTGTAGAGTCTATTTGTTCTGATAATCTCCCCATCCATATTTGTGAAGCAAACAATTTATAACCCACTCTGGAACGATTTTCTATAGAACAAATTTATGATTATCCTCTTCTTAGTAAATGCATTGTCATAATCATGACTTAGCAAATCTGATTCTCAGTCTAGTAAACAGCATTTAATAAAATAAGGAAATCATTTTCTATAACTCACGTGTCACCTGGATGTCACCACCCTTAACATAAAACCATGTTCAGATTCGACTTATTCTCTGCTCTGGGTACAAGCCCAATGTCCCACGCTTCTGCAAATCCTTCATGGCAGGGGGAGGATTAAGTTCACCTTTCTTTCCTACTTCCTGCATCCCTCAAATCAGGTACTCCATTTGGTTTCTTGTGACCTTCTCTTTAACTCCACTTCGGCAACAACCAAAGTACCGCTCCTCTTTCTTTCATGCATCCCTTGAAAGATCCACTTAACTAAAGTCTTGGTGGGTAATTGCAGACTTTGTGTGTAGTAGCTGCTATTACTGAAAGGCCAGGCTTTATGTAAGAGCGATGCTAATTCAAGAGAGTGAGTTTAAGTATCCTCGGTCTGAAAAGTCCTTTGGACACTTTACCTTCTTGCTTGGCCTTTTCTCTCTCCTTTTTTCCTATATCCTTGTCTCACTGTTAGGGGTAAAATACTGAGTCCATTTTGGGGGGCAGAGCAATTCAGTTCTCTCCAAACCTTTCTCTCACGTCTATTATAGTTCTGAATATCCTTTTGAATTTCCAAAATTACCTCTTGTGAGGGTATACCTGACAATTTGTTTTTAGCTAAGAGCAAGTTGTCCATCCTAGTTTTTGTCTTTGCATTTTAGAAAGGATCTTGGAGTAGTTCATTATTCTAGTTAAAATTAGACAATATCATGCAATGGGGTACCACTTTTAAATAATGATATTTTTAAATAATAATACTTCTTGTTCTCCTTTACTTTATATATGGATTTTTCTTTCTCCTGCTGTCAGCAGAGCAGAAACTTCCCAACCAGGCTTTGAGAGCATATTCTGGAAACGTGTCTGTTGCCTACTATTAAATACAAAAATCTGTTGCAGTGTTCAGTGTAGGCTCCTTCTTTTTCCAAAGGCTGCATCTGTCCCACAACACGCAGAGTTATTTTTAAATGTGTTAGATTTAATTAACCCACCACAAGTGACTCCTTTGATGACGTCCTAATGGAATGTTCAAAATATTTTTAATTTGGAAAATATACCATATAAAAGCTGGACTCTGAAATCGGAAAGTAGACATTTTGACTACTTTCCTGTTCTTGTATAAATACATGATGGGCTCCTACTGGGCGTGTGATTCAGAGCAGTTTTTCCATCTCTAATGTGGAGAAACTGTGGAGAAACATTCAGAGGAAGAAAAGATATGCTTTTGTTCTAGCACACAGAATTGGCATATGCTAGAACCGAAAAGGCTCTAAATCCCCTGTTCTGTTGGTCTTTGCTTCTTTGTTTCTAATTAAAAAGTATGAGTCATGGGTGTTTGAAGAGTGTCCCTAACTTCGTATTGCAATGGATAAGACAAGATGTCAAATTCTGGCTGTTTTGTGATGCTATATGATGCCTTCAGCCATATTAACAAAATTGTGCTGTTATTGATATACTTAGATCCACAAAGAAGTGGTCCTCAAACTTTTTGAAGAGAAATACCTCATTTACTTAGAAAAATTGCAAACCCCTTCACAGTAAGATATTATTTGCACCTGCCAATTGAGGAAACAGAATGCTGCTAAATACTAAGCAAGTATTTAAAATTTGTATTTTATTAATAATAGACACTATAGAAACTATATATATTTTAAAATAGTAGCATATATGTGTGATTCATCTTTTTCAATACACAGACAATAATTAGTGTAAATACAGATTTTTAAAAACTTTTATTTTATCTTAATTCCAGTGTAGTTATCATGCAGTGTTATGTAAGTTTTGGGTATACAATATAGTGATTCAGCACTTGCATATGTCACCCAGTGCTCAGGTGTGAATACAGACTTAGTGATCCCTGCTAGAAACTCTGCAGATCCCAATAACACCATGCCCACAGCTTGGCAACAACCATGTGCCTAAGGACCACAGCATGAAAAACCTCTTTCTTCTACTACATGAAACCAACTTCCCAGTTTTCTTTTTTCTATCCTGCAAGCTTTCTGTTCTGCTAGTATAATCACTTTCTTGAAAGAAATGGTATAAGGAGAATAAAAAATGAGAATAATGAAAAAATAATTTATAAAATTTGGCAAAGTGGTTGTCAAATTTAGGACATAATTGGGAAAATTTGGTTATGATTTAGGGAGGAGCTTCAGGTTTTTCAGACTTTTCTAAGCTCAAATCTGCTGACTATGTGGGACATGGCCCTGTAAGCAGTTAATCAAGTATTTAGGAGTAGTATAAGTCAGAAACATAATTTATTTGACCTAATGGTAGAACTCTAAAAGGTGCTTCATTCCATTGAGTTTTTAATCAGGATAAATTCAAGTGTAACCCAGCTATTAACTGCACCTCTCACCTTTTGAGGTGTATCAGTGGTTTGATCTGTACAGAAACCATATAGGTAGCCTTCCAAAATACTGAAAACCAAGGCTAAAGAGGTGAAGCAATTTGCAGAAAGTCACATAGCTGGTCAATCATGGGGCCTGGATTGGACAACGTGGCCCCAGAACCCTGCTGTTATGACTCCCAGCACTACACTGCGCCTTGCTTCATAACCTTGTTAAAAGATTATTTTCCTTTGTTTAGTGTATTTTCTTACATTCACAGGGGATACTGGATATTTATGTGAAAAATAATTTGATACAAATAAAATTAAGAGGGCAAAATAGTTTTTTGATGTGACCTAGGTAATGAGTGATTTTTGCTAAGTGAGACCAAACAATAATATATTTACCATATAAACACTGTGGCTTTACCCCTAAACAAGAAAAGAAACATTTCTTTTTACAACATCGCCCTAAATCCAGGACAAGTAATAAATAAAGTGAAAAAGACACTAAAAAAGTCACACCTTCAAAAGCCATTCATAAATTTTCTGTGTGATTTGATATTACAATAAAAGTTGACTTTCTTCCTTTTTAATTTTTTAGTAAAATTGTTTCACACTAATGTTCTAATCATGGACAAGGTAAGATAAAACTTTGAGCTAAGAGATTTTGTTTTGATTTGATCTATTTAATAATCTCTGATGGATGAAGTGGTTGGTCAGCCAAAAACAGATGAAGTACTACAGATGATCACTGTTTTTTTACTTCTAATATTTTACATAACTTAATTAGTTACATTTATTTTCAAAGCAATTAGCAATAATATGAGAAAAAATATGGTACTCTAAAGTCATTAAAGTACTAAAGTAATGGCATAACAATACTGCAACTGCAAACGTGATCTTACAGTTCCGAGACTCTAGCCAATATTGAGGAAAAGAACATGAAACAGGGATTAGAACATCTGAGTTTAAAGAAGGTTCTAACACCTTCTAACTCTGCATCTTGACAAGTCACAATCACTTACCAGGACCTCAGTTCCTTCATCTATAAAGTGTAGATAACAGTTGTGTCTGCTCAACTGTTTCACAAAATTGTTAAAATCGACTGATGTAATTGAAAGTAATTGTTATATGAGTTTGTGTCCTTGGGATATCTATCATTTAAAGTTCTTTTGTCCTCGGATGGCTGCATGGTTCAGTCAGTTAGGCATCTGCCTTCGGCTCAGGTCATGATCCCAGCGTCCTGGGATGAGTGTCCCATCAGGCTCCCTGCTCAGCGGGGAGTCTGCTTCTCCCTCTGCCCCTCCCCCCCCAGCTCATGCTTGTGCTCTTCCTTCCTTTCTCTCTCTGAAATAAATAATTAAAATCTTTAAAAAAATATTTTAAAGTTTTTTTGTCCCTTCAAGCAACTCTCTTCAGGGCAAGAAAAGATTGACTTTTCAGAAAAGAGAAATAGTTCGTTTATCATTTTATTATACCCCTTTATAACTAAACGTACAGTCTCTTCAGCTGACTAAAGAGCATTTTAAATCAGCCAGAGAGTTTCTCTTTACATTTAGAGAAGACAAAAATAAAAGTAGATGAAATGATTAATAAGATATCTCAAAGTTAGCCAAATGTCATTTTCTGGCTTCAAATGCAATACTGTAGACTATTTTTAGAAACACGTTTGTCACTAATTGCATAGAGACATGAACACGCGCACACACACACACACATTGGTGAGAGGGAGATGACTACATTATTTGCTATGGGCTCCATTCATGTAAGAATTAATTCACCTACACAAAATTTTTCTTCTTACACTTGCTCTTCTATGTTGCAAAGAAAATTCCGAAACAAAGTGTTCACAATGCCTATTTCAAAGTTTGTCTTTCACATTTCCCTCTAGTTCTGGGTAGACCAACACCCTAAAGGGCAATGCATTTAGTCCAGGTAACATTATCAGACTGCAAATGAATGTAGTCATTGTCCCTTGAAATACAGAATTCCCTTTTGGGCTCAGATTTCTCCCTGGTAGCAAATTAATGACTCCATAAAGCCATTGTGTATGACTGCTAAAGTACAAGTTTCCACCTGGTATATAGAAATGCAACTTATACTTTATGATTTGCCATAATGGATATTTACACTGTAACTTCATCTTAGAGGTAATACAATTTTATTGTTGAAGTGAAGTTGTTCAATGGACACTTTTTATAGAGAGGAAACTGAGACCCAGAGAGGTAGTAGAGTGACTCATGCCACATTGCACAGTTAGCTAATGTCAGAAATGCCAAGTCTGGTCTTGCTTCCATCTCCTGTCATGTCATTTCATGGGTATAAGTTACAATTCTAAACGAACATGATCTGCTGGTCAACAGGGTCTAGTGAGACCTTCCCTTCTGAAGAAACCCCTCAGGAGAGCCTGGAGTTAAGACCAAGATCTCAAGTCCAGAGGAAAGCCAGAGGTGCCATTAGAGAGAGACTAGGACTGCGCTCTCCTTTATAATCACTGCCCCTCCGTGGAGCCCAGAGAAGGGACAGGGTGGTGCTGTTCCTCCCAGGACCAAGAGGGGCCCCCAAATTCATGTCCTTCCTGAAGTCATGAGATGAGCCCAAGAGACTTGCTTGTGAAGTCTGATGGTGCCTACAAGAATGTGTGAAGCCTAACCATCTTGTTTCCTTGGAAGATGTTTTTTTGAGTTGCCAAATCACAGTTCCTCTCTGGCCTGAGGGTACAGCCCGGAGGGAGGGATGGTGGGACAATGGTCTAAAAATCCAAGAGTATGGCCAGGTTGTTCCTTTTCCTTCCTACTCCCACCCCT
Organism: Leptonychotes weddellii; assembly: GCF_054177405.1. Taxonomy (NCBI): domain Eukaryota; kingdom Metazoa; phylum Chordata; class Mammalia; order Carnivora; family Phocidae; genus Leptonychotes; species Leptonychotes weddellii. The sequence goes on from NC_138370.1 coordinate 103,721,699, forward strand.
ATAAATATTAAATACAACTGTTGTCTTTTTATGCCTTGAGAAGTTGAAACTCCTAAAACCCAAAGTCCACTTATAATAGAGTCCACAATCTCAAATATCTCCTTATTATTGAATATAATTTTAAAATAAAGTCACAGTTATTTCTGTGAAGGAAAATGACTGCACTGCACCGTCATTTCAAGCCTGATATCTGGGCGAGTGGAGGAAATTTCCTTGTATACTTCCATCCACTTGTGAGCCAAAAACCTTGAATTCTCAGGTCCATTTTGCAGATATTGTTGTTTTCTGTTTTAGAAACTCACCAATGTGATCCTGCCTTCCTGTTCTCCCCAGAGGGGCCAGGTGGCTGAGACACCTGTCCCCCCCACTCGGAGCCTGCCAGGCTTGGCGCTCCCTCCCCACCTCACAGATGGCTGGCAACCTGAGGAGATTCCTCTTTCAGACACAGCTTTCTCCCTCTTATCTGAATATTTTCCTCACTGTGAGAGATGAGATTTTCTTCTTCCTTATCTCCCAAATTCATTCCACCTAGGAAATGTAAGCATTTTCAAAACTTGTGTACTTGCTACAGTATTTTGTGAGTCTTAATTGAAAACGTACTTCCGATTTAAAATCCTTTTTTCAAGAGTTGCCACTAGCTCAATGTTTTCATTGAAAATGGGATTTTCCTATTTTCCTCTCCCAAAAGATTCTGCTTGTGTCTAGTATCATCAATGCCCCTTTCAGGCCTCATGTTATATGGCCTCTGTTTTACTTGGCACTGTTGACTTTCTTCTTCTATTTGAATATCCTTTCTTTCTTTTCTCCCATGAAACTTTTTTCCTTGATGTGTTCAGTTATCTGATTCCTCTTGAAATCTCCTCCCCCGAGAAAGTAATTCTGATTATTCCTGACACATCACCTTACTTTGACTTCACTTAACATTGTATAGAACCAGCTATGCACAGTATTAATGAGCACCATTTTTATATGGCCCCTTAGCATAATCTTATGGTTGTTTCACATATGCATAGCTTGAGTATCAAAATATACTTTAAGTTCCTCTGGGGAAAATATGGTTTTCTATTTTTGCTTAGTTCCTAATGAAACCGATGCTTGGGTGCTTGGGTGGCTCAGTCAGTTAAGCGTCTGCCTTCAACTCAGGTCATGATCCGAGGGTCCTGGGATCAAACCCGCTGTCAGTCTCCCTGCTCAGCGGGAATTCTGCTTCTCCCTCTCTGCTCAGCCTGCTGCTCCCCCCTGCTTGTGCGTGCACTCTCTCAAATAAATAAATAAATAAAGTCTTAAAAAAAAAAGAAATAGATGCTTAATAAATGTTTATTGAGGTAAATCGTTCATTGGTTAGTGAGCTACTTATACATTTAAAATAGGATATTATGGGGCACCTGGGTGGCTCAGTCGGTTAAGCGACTGCCTTCGGCTCACGTCATGATCCTGGAGTCCCGGGATCGAGTCCCGCATCGGGCTCCCTGCTCAGCGGGGAGTCTGCTTCTCCCTCTGACCCTCCTCCCTCTCATGCTCTCTGTCTCTCATTCTCTCTCTCGCAAATAAATAAATCTTAAAAAAATAAAATAAATAAATAAAATAGGATATTATGAAATTTTGGGGTCAGTGCAAATAGAAGAAATCAAAGACATCATCACATAATAATTGTTATTTTTTTAATTGATAAAAAATTAACCATATTTAATTTGGTTGGCAATAAACCAAAGTGAATTTTGTTATGTTAAAGGAGAAGGATCACTGTTAGTGTAAGATCGTGTTGATAAGACACTGATAATCAAAAAGAGTTGGTGTCTTGTCTTTTGTGAAGGTGCTGTTTTGATGGGAATATAGCAAGTGGTACTGTATAGTATTTATTTATGTGTTTGTCTGTTTCATTGTATTCATATATAAATATATTTTACGTTTATATCAATTTTTAGTTTATTATATTTTTATATTTTTCAATACATTTTAATATGTATATTTTTGATGAGTGAGGAAAAATTGAAATTTTCAACTTAAACTTCACTGAAGATTATTTATTAACAAAGAAGATAATAGGGTATCAGTTGAATAAGACTGTAATACTAGCAATTACTGACAAACTGCTCTGAAGAAAAGGCCCTCTCGCCATTTATAACACCCCAATTTATACATTACCATCACATGCAAGTTTAAGAAGTGGATCTATGTTCATTATAAACTGTGACACATAGGGGATAAGCATCCTCAAACGATAACGGAACAATTGACAGTTATTTTATTTCAATATAAAATCTATATAAAGTTTTTAAGAGCTTGAGGAAGTGGGAATGTATAGGAGGTGGCTTTGTATAAAGACAACATGAGTTAGTGAGAATAATACATTATAAGCTATTGAAATATAAAATTACCTACTTTGCCTTTAATTCCATAGATTAGTTGATCTAGGTTTTGAAGTTATTACCTAATAATGGTACTTTGAGGGTTGTAAGACCATTTAGTAATTAGCATTTTGTATATACTCTATATATTTCTAAAGAAATCACTCTTTTATTTCCTTAAAGAGCTTAAAACTATCTTCTGAAATTTTGTTTATGGTTAAAACTCACAAAGTAAATATTTATTCCTATAGTTCAAAGGGAAACTTCATTGTCTCTGTCAGAAGTGTATTCCACATGCTCAAATGGAATTGGGGGGAAAAAAAAGATTTTTCTATATTACATAATATAGAGTGCTCATTTAGGAATTAAAGCCCCTTTTTTAGTAATTGGGTTATGATCTTTTGAAACTACCTTAAACTCATACATTTTCTAAGCTATAAAATGTAGGGATTCTATTACAGTGGGATTTTTAAAGTTCTTTTGAGGTCTCAAGTTTTATAATCCTAAGTTACTGCCATTCAGTATTTGTATTGATCTAGAGAAACCAAGATCTATCTTCTCTAGTAGTGGTTTTCCAGTGGACCTTAAATGTAGACTTGGTAGGGGAAAAGGTAATTGGAGAGATAGCTTCTCATTATGAGGATGGATGAAACTCTAACATTTAGAGACCACTTGTAAGTTACTTAGAAATGTAATTATAAAACATGTCTAAGAAGATTGGAGTAGACGACCTAATCATTTGAAAAGAGGAGAAAATATGATAGTTGGTTTTTCAGCCAGAAGCTGAATTTTCAAAGTTCTCATGATTTCTGTAATTAAAATAGTTATTTTTTTAAAATCCCAATCCTGCTTCATCCTTTTGAAGCCTAGGAAACTGAGTGTCATGGTATCTCTTGTGCTCTCTCTGCTGGTGTATGGGTATAGGGTGGAATCAGGACAAAACACCATCTGTTTTTCTTACAACATCCTGAGAAGAGCACTATCTGGTTGGTCATAAGCAAAGATATGAAACACGGGTCTCCTTGTTAAATTTATCTTTAATTACTTTGGAGATAAAGAAAAGTGAAATGCTACCTCATATGTCTTGTGAAGAGAAAATACTTCAGAATAAGCCATTTTCCTCAATAGTTTATTATGAGATCAAATTAGACCTAAAAGAAATTTATAGAAAATGCTGTAAAAACATAACTGGTGGTTACTTGCATCACAGTCAATAAAACCTTCAACAGTGGTAGTTAGAATAATTCTTTCCCACCATATTGTAAGAGAATGTTTCTATTTGCAGAGTTTTCCAACTGAGTAAATCTCTATTTTTATAAATAGCTGTAGTAGATTGGAAATTGCTTTCAAAGCTTTAAGTCTGAACCTTTTATGGATGTTTATGGATGGACACATTTTATTAGTGTATGTATGTAATATATATATGACAAAATGATAGTATTTTTTTAAGAAAAAAATCCAGTGAGGTATTTTGTCTGTTTCCTCATCCTAGGTATGTGAGGGCAGAACATCTGTGCATCTAGTTAGTCACTTCTACCCCTTTAATATCATACCCTGTCAAAGACAGAGAGCAGGCAGAGCGAGAGTATGTGGCTTTGCATGGAACCAGCTTCCCACAGCAAGATCTGTGGTGGTGAAGAGTATCTTCTCTGGATTCAAAGGGGCCTGGATTAAAATTCCAACTGTGTTACTTCCCACTACATAATGTGGGCAATTTGCTTATCTTTTTTGAGCCCCAGTGTCCTCATCTGTACAATGGTGATCATATGAGTTTTGGCATCATGGCGTCTTTTTAGGATTAAAGGAGCTAATCCACAGGAAGTGCTTACATGGAGCCTGGCACACAGTGACACTCAATATTTTCAGGGGTGGTTTGTCAGTCCTTGCCGAAGGAGGGAATTCTCTCTGTTGGACAATCTGAAGAACGAATAATGGAGACGTTAATGAGTGCTACTGGCTTAAGATTTTACTCAGGGAAATCAGTGGCCAAACGTGTTGCAGTCTGGTGAGGAAAAGCTTTCCAGTACATCTCAATCTTACCACACAGCAGTTAAAAGTGTGCCTACTTCACCTGGGTGGCTCAGTCGATTAAGCGTCTGCCTTTGGCTCGTGTTATAATCTTAGGGTCCTGCGATCAAGCCCTGCATTGGGCTCCCTGCTAGGTGAGGAGTTTGCTTCTCTCTCCCTCTCCTCCTCCCCCTTACTCATTCTCTCTCTCTCAAATAAATAAATAAAATCTTTAAAAAATAAAAAAAAATTAAAAATGTGCCTACTTGTAGTTGGCCACAAGTCATTTTAAGGATGTGAACTCACTGATCTCACATGATGACTTCAATAGGTCAGAGACATTGGTAAACATAAAAATGGGGACTTGCCGTTCAGTTCAGCTGGTGTCCTCTCATTGTCCGGCCCCACCCGTTTCCCCATTGTTTTTCCTACAGTAGAATTTCTATTTGGTCACTTTCCAGGGCTCCTCACTGACTTGTTAATAGAGTCCCAAGTCCCACGTTTGGTGTTCAAAGTCCTTTATGATCTAGCCTCCAGTATCGTGCCAGATAAGGCCCACTATGTCCTTTCATAGCATAGAGCAATCCAGCCAAACACAACTGTTTGCAGTTCTTTCAGTTACCTCTCACTTCTCCTCCAGACCTTTGACCATGCTCCTTCCTCTAGCCTTGTGGACATGCTACTTACTCTTCAAACTCTAGCTCCTATGTCAACTCTCTCATAAAGGAGCCCTTGCTCATGCCATCAGGGTGGTCATCCTTTATCTTGTAAACTCTTGCCCAATTTCTTGTCCAGTAGCTTTCAAATTTTTAACTGGAATCACAATAGGAAACATATTTTGCACTGATGCATGTTTTATTCAAATACACATACACACATACACGTGCACGTGAACTTCATGAAACAATACTTACCCTCATTATTTGCAATATCCTTCTAATGTTTCTTTTCTCTTTCATTTGGCAAAAGTTCTAACTGCAATCTACTAATTAGATCTTAATTACTCTTTATTTGTATCATAACCTGCAGTTTGAAAAACACTAATCTACACACCCCATACAGAATATCCTTCGTCGTTTATTGTGTATAGGCATCATGTTCCTTACCAGACTGAGAGCTACTCACAGGTGATACCATGTAGTACAATACAGAGTCTTTCATTAGATCTAATCATGCCTTTCACATCAGTTACCCAGTAAGTATTTGTGGAAGAGAGAAAAAGGAAAAAAGGAAGGGAGGAAGGGAGGAAAAAAAAAAGTCTCCGGAGATGTTGATTATACCCAGAAATTGAGGTTGTTACTATTTAGCAAGTCAACAGATAGGGATCATTTAAGTTATTTATAGGTGAATTTTCCAGTTAAAGTGGTATGTGCTTCTTTGAATTACTTTCTTCAACATCAGTTTAAACTTAGAAATCAGTGTTACATCATAGACTCTAGGATGCAAACAAAGATAAGGATAACAAAATGACTAATACAGAAAAGATAACATCATGCATGCTTGCTGTGTTCCTTCTCCCTGCAGGGGGAGTGGGGAGGGGGGTGGTGAGAGCAATGGTGTGAAGTGTATCCAGAGGTGAAAAAAGCTTTTGACTTGATTTCTGTAAAGCCTGTGAAAAAGCACTTCTGTCATTCCTGAATGTGGTGAAACATCTATATGTGCTGAATACATCAAGTGATTTCTGTGTACTGTCTATAAACAAAGTAAGTGCTAAGTGCTAACACTTCCAAGCACCTCAAGTCTATAAAATGAAACAGGAAGTACGCTCTATCTCCTGACATCTGAAATATTGCTTTTCGCTCACATGCAAGATAAAAGAGGATTCAAAGAGGAAAATTTTGGATAAAATTTAAATTTGAAAAGTCATACTAATGATATGTATTTACTGTAATGACATATCCAGTTTGACTGGGATAACATAAGTCTTTGTCACTCAAAGTCCATCCCCTTAACTAATGTACTATACTATATATACTCTATACAAAGTAACAACGCGAAAACAATGCCTTCCATGGACGTGAATACTTTATCTAAGTCCTTTGTACACGTTTGTTTGTTATTTTCTGATCTTCAGTACAACAGTGAGTGTATAGAGACAAGACCAACAAATGCAGGATTAAAAGGATTCTATAAATGCTAATAAATTCAGTAATATTATGTAAAACAAATATTTCCATAAATCACTGAGAATTAAGTCCTACATACTTCACTTTGAAAAAATAATAATATTTCAATGGGAATTTTAAGAATTATTATTAAATATTGACTTTCTATTGCCAAAGAAGTATTATTAAAAGTAAACATGTAATATACATAACAATGTATCACCTTCATTTTGGTGCCTTTGACTGTTACAATTTAGAGAAATAAATCATTTGAAAATGCAGATTTATGATGGTTCCATTGCCAAAAATTTAGGTATGTTGCAATGTTGAATTTCTTTAAAATTTATTGTCTTTCTTAAAAAAACAAAAAAATAAAATTTATTGTCTCCCTTTGGAATATGTAATAGAGAGAGAAAGTAGGGAGAAATGCTTTATATCAGGAAGAGATGTACTAATACTGACATTTTACTACTTAATAATTTCAATGTGCTATGAAAATATTTAGTAAAACATCCACTGCCCAGAGAACGTCCATTTAATTATTTCATCTGACAATGTTCATTAAGTTGGCTTAAAAATATTGTTAAATTTCAAATTTGTACATGTATTTCTCACTAGTTTTGTCAGATAGCATTTTGTTTCAGAGCTATAGACTGCTTCTGACAGCTATCTTGAAAATCCATGCCATTGGTGAGAAGCAGATGGAGTTAGTGAATGAATACTGAACTGAAGGCTGAATTTATTACAATTAGAAAATTAATTTCAAATCCATGCCTTACTTACTGGCATAGCAGGAGTATACATACAGTTTACTTTGCTTAAATATACTAGTCTGTTATTTGGCAAAATAAATGTAAACTTTAATGCAGCTACTTTAACACAGTTTCCTTTTTGCAGATGTTAACAGTATAACCACTCATGTATTACCATCAGCAACAATTTCTCCAACAAAAACATCTGTATTGAAACCAACCACAGTGTCAAATCCTGTTATGGAAGCGACAGCTGCAATGTCTATAGGTAGGATTAACTCTTAATGAAATTTACTCTAACTTTAACAGATATAATTAGTAGCATCTATTTAATTTAATCACTGAAAAATAATTTGAGATCTTATATCTATTGTTATGAAGGTTTGTGCTATTTTGCTATTTTGAAACTTATATGTTATTTTGGGTTGAATACAGAACCCTGAGATCACAGTGCGCTTCTTTGATGATATCCCTTTGGATCATTTCCTGTTTGAGAATAATCCTATTGTGAATGTTACAAACACGAAGTTTATTTTTAGAGAATAAAAAAATTACCATTTCCTTAGTCATAAAAATATGTTTCTAAATATACCAATTGTCCACTTAAGCAGCACCGTTAACAAGGTGAAACTGTATTAATAACACACTGATCTTGTTAGTTATATTGGGCTGATAATAGATTAAATTTGTAAGGTTCGGTAGCAATGTCATCATTATTGTTTACTGGACTGAGTGGCAACTGCATCATGTTTTATGGTTCTAGGTATTCTTACCAACCATGAAAAGTAAAATGAGCCACTGGGGTCATTTAATTAAAAACCCAAGAGGTTATCAATCTAATGCGTCCGGCATTGTCCATCCTGCAACACACATAAAATGAGGCATATCGTTCAGGTTCTATAATCAATGGAGAGAGAAATAGAGAATTACTTGTTTGTTGCTCATGGGCAGAAACTCCGGTTAGAATGCTAAGGTCACTGGAAGACCTGAAAATCGTATATCCTAACAAGGAGATAACTGAAATTCCTCCTGCTCTCTTCCTCGCCTCTCCACTTACTCCTCATTTAATTTTCATTCTAAGACCAAATTCAAGTAAAATGTAGAGGACCAATGAGGGCTGGTTCATGAGACTTAACTGGGGTGGTGATCCTCAAAGAAAAAGGGTCTGATGAATATAGTCCACTATTTCTGAAATGTGCAATTCTAAGATGAAGCCAAACCAATTCTCCTAGAATTTCTGTACCAAACTGGGAGAAAGCTTTACACAAAGATGGCAGCACAGGGGATTTTGTTCCCAGAATGTGGTATGACCTATATCGCCAATCAAGGGAAATTCCAAATGACAGAGTCAAAAAAGCCAGGGACCATAGAGCCTCCAGCCAACTCCTGCTCTGTATTTTTTTTTCTTTTCTCTTCTTTTCTTTTCTTTTCTTTTCTCTTCTCTTATATTTTATTTTATTTTAAGAGATGGAAGTTTATTGAATACACTGCAAGAGAGCAGTGGGCAGGACAGCAAAAGGGAGACTGTCTGCCCTTTATTTTATTTTTAAAAATTGTTTCAACCCTATGTTTTCAGGGTTTAAGCAGAGAGGCATGCTAGCACTTTTACAAAGTATAAGTATTTGCTGCTTCTCTCTCTCTCTGTCATTCTATCTGTGAGTTGCCAGCTGAGTTCTCAGCATAAAATTGCACTCATTTGGTAAAAGCATGTTACTTTGGTAATCAAAAACATCACCCCAAAAGAACCAATAAAGAGAAGGTAGGTGCTGATATTGCGTGTTGACTCAAAGTGTTGAAGTTTTGCAATTTTTACCTTAATCCTTGGGACTTATGCTTTCTCAATGAGATGATTCCTAGCCCTGACCACAGTGACCTGTGGTGAATAACAAGTAGATTATGTGTCCAAATAACACAGACCCTAACCATTATGTTAAGTGATCATGAAAGGAAGAGATGGAGGGTTCAGTGAAGGAATTCAGGCAGAATTGTCATTTCTGATACCGAGAATGCATCTTACCTGCCCAGCTTGGAAAGGAAACAGCTTTATTTTTCTTTTAAGGCTTTCCAACCAGATGTTCTTGTTTAAAGGTCAAAAGATACTTGAGTTAATAGTGCTTATGTCTATCTAAAGCACGTAAATTTTCTTTCTCTTGACAATGGCAGAAATTCCATCATCAGAAAAGTGGAAAATGTGCCACTGAGGTGGGAACTCTTCTTGTAGTGACGTGCAACAGCGGCAGAGGTGACTGAGAGCTTTGCTTGGAGTGGGGTTTGCTTTCAGAGGTTTACCCAGTTAGACAGATGGGACCTGATCGCTTCCTAGCTACGGATCAAGTGCACTGCCCATTCTGTTCAAAGGTCAAGGGCCAGAGTTAACATCAACACTTGGCAGACATTGAATGTCATCATCATGAGATGAACTTCTAAGATAGAAAAATAAACCTGAAATTTCATTCTTAAAACATAATTATTATTCAGCTTGATTTTTAAAGCATTTAATAGTCAAACATTTTTTAATTAGCTGAATTAATTTGTCAGCACTGATCTTTCGCATTTCCGATACTAAATAGGTGTTCAGTTTCAACTGAGGTCAGTAGAGGAGCCCAGTGTTTTTGGCCACCTCTTCCATATAAGGTGCCGGTTATGGTCATGTTTACAATGCACATCGTCTCTAGAAACTAAGATAAAATTGAAAAGAAGGGACTTTTTAAAAGGCAGTCTTATAAGTTTTCTCATAATATTTGTGGGAAAATAGGTTTGGGTACCATATTTTTCCCCATATCTGTCTTCTTTTTTTTCACTGTTTTTATATGCCTTATTGAGTTTGAGTTGAAAATGACTTACCTGGGATATCTTTGTAGAAGATTCTTTGGTTTTTCCTTTTCATGGAATTTTGAAATGATAAAGTTGGCATTTTGCTTTTAGTTTATACTCACAAGATATAAAATGTTTATAAATTAGACATTTTTTGAAACCCTGATGTCCTAAATGGAATTAAACACAGTTCCAAAAGATTATTTTGGAAAATGTTATGGATGAGAGTTTACTAAAAATTTTACAGAGTACAATTATGACATTTTAATGATTTAATCTTTTATAAACATCTGTTGACACAAAATTATATAACATCCCTAAATATATGTGGCTATACTATTCTCTTATTGTTCATGTGAAATTCAATATATTTATTTTATTAACTAGAATAAGTCCTTAATCATTGTTTTGCACATAAAATTAACAGAAATCACAATCCTCATTAGTTAGTGCAACATTTTGCTTTTACAATAATAAGGATGCATTTATACTTCAGAATTTCAACATATTTAGCACATAAGAATTTTATTATAAGTTATATGTAGAATGCTTGTCCATATTTGAGAGTGAATATTCATACATTAACAATAAATCTAAAATCAATTGTATTCTGTTTCTGCTATAGATATAGTAACATTGATTAGATACAATGATCATGGGCATGATCACAAGATCACTGTTCACACACTAGCTCAGGAATACCAGAAATGGATAGCCATTTAGCCCTTCAGTTTTCCAAAGATCAAGGCTGAAATTGAAGCCAAATAGATTTGGGCTGAATGCTTGGGCCAAAGCTCAAATTTGTTACATATCTTCCTTCTACCAAACATGAAGTCAGGATAGCTATAAAAGAAAAGGTTCAAGGGCTTCAGAAACTCCAGAACTGCACACACTTGATACTTTTTCTTTTTGTATTCATGATTATCATTATATCTGTCCTAATTATTTCCTGTAGTCATCCTTATTCTTGAATTTTCAAGTGAAATAGGAGACATAACCCAGTGAAACATATGAAACAAGGTAATTGTAAAAATTCAATTCAGCCTGTTATTGGTACCAAGAATGCCAAGAGTAGTGCTGAAGTGAAACAAATTCACCATGTCTAGCTGGAAGGGACACTTCATTTATATCATTACATCTTCACCTTAAGATGGCATTCTGGGGGCACCTGGGTGGCTCAGTCAGTTAAGCATCTAACTCTTGATTTGGGCTCAGGTCATGACCTCAGGGTCATGAGATTGAGCATACGTTGGGCTCTGCACTGAGCATGGAGATTGGGATTGGGATTCTTTCTCTCCCTCTCCCTCTGCCTTCCCCCCAGCTTGCATGCGTGCTCTCTCTCTCTCAAAAGAAAGAAAGAAAGAAAGAAAGAAAGAAAGAAAGAAAGAAAGAAAGAAAGAAAAGAAAAGGAAAAAAAATTTTAAAAAGATGGCATCCCTGTGAGTGGGCAATGCAAAATCTCAAACCTAGCTTTTAGGAATAACGTGTCCTTTGTTGGTCTCTTCTTTTAAAATATAACCACATATTGGGTTTGAGAAAGTCTTAAGTGCTTCAGCACTCTCCACATTATAATTCCCATAATCTACTTGTTAACAGCCTCTTTCCATTTGTGTAATAACCTATGTCCTCTAATAAGCAGTGAGGACAGAGGAGCAGAAGAGAAAACCTCCATCACCTGCTTGGAGACATTTGTCCTCAGCAACCCTCCAAAGGTCTTATCTTCCTTGTGATTCCTTAGTTTTTTCTGATATACAGCTCCATCCAGCTTAGCCTTGAAAACTTTCCTCTGGATGGGTTTTAAAGCAGTAAACTGCGCAGAGCCAAATTGTTCCTCCCCCAGTACAGTATGCATACCTTTAAGAACTGAAGATTTTATATATGTCACACAGTAAAAATAGAACGTATGCCCTAATCGCAAAAGGATATCCTAAAGTGTTTTAAGAAGGGAATGTTGACTAGTATGGCTATCAAATTGATAAGTCATATTCACTACCTAAAGCAAATCTTTGTCCTTTTCTTGGTCCCCATGTTCTGTACGAGTGCCAGCTTATAGAAAACAACATTTATTACATGCCGACCATATGCCAGGAATGATCCTTGATACTACTCAGATTAAAAAGATGACTTAAGAGTTTGATACTGCCCTCAAGGGTCTAGAAAAGGGTCTTGCACAGAGTGGGAACTCAATGAATGTTTCATAAATGAACAAATTAATTACAAGAATTTGCAAGCTCCTTTATAATTTATGTAATTTTGGAAGTTCCAGTGTCATAATCAAATCAACAAAATAAAATGTAATTCTGGGGGGATAAAAGGTCCTATTGACCAGGTTATTTTTCTCTCTAGGAAAAATAGTATAATTTTAAATCGTGTGTTTTGAAATATATATTTTTTGCATGTTTTAAGATATCCAAGTAACAATCTGCAGTGAAAATTTGCTTTTGGGGCTTATCATAGAAAAAAATGTGTGTGTGTGTCTGTGTGTGTGTGTGTGTCTGTGTGTCTGTGTGTCTGTGTTTCCACTGGGTCACCCAAGCATTCAGTACTTAAATTCCTTACTTTGGACAAAAGGAGATAGGAAATAAAAAAATTAAAGATAGGCAAAAGCTGACAGTACCACTGTAGAGGGATTCTAGTTTACCTCCAGATTTGACTGACATTTATTTATTCCTTGACAGGTGAGATGAAATTGTGATTAATAATCATGTCATCTATCTTATCAAACTAGGCACAACCAGTAAGAAACTCTCAAGTACATCTTTGCAGCCAACACATTCTTCTTTAATGGCAACAGTTAAAGGTGAAGGTGAGTAATGATCATTTGCGTCATTTTTCTTTCATATATATAATTCATATACCATCATAGTTACTTTTTTGAAGTGGACAATTCAGTGGTTTTCAGTGTATTTACAAGATTGTGCAATCATCACCACTATCTAATTCTGGAACATTTTCATCACCCCAAAAAGAAACCCTGTATCTGTTACTAATCACTTCCTATTTCCTCCTTCCCCCCTGCCAGAGAAAACTAACCTACTCTCTGTCCCTTTGCCTATTTTAGAAATTTCATATAAAAAAAATCACATAAGTAGAATCATATTGTATATAATCTTTTGTGTCTGACTTTCACATATCATCATGTTCTCAGGTTGATCCATGCTGTAGCATTTATCTGTAGTTCATTCATTTTTATGAGTGAATAGTATTTCACGGTATGGATATGCCACATTATTTATTTATTTATTTATTTATTTATTTATTTATTTATTAGTTGATGGACATTTCAGTTGTTTCTACTTTTCAGCTGTTATAAATAATGCTGCTATGAACATTCTTATACAAGTTTTTATGTGGCCATGTCTTTTCATTTCTCTTGCGATATGTATCTTAAAGTGGAATTGCTGAGGCACATAGCAGTCTGTTTAACTTTTTGAGGAACTGATTTCCTGAGCAGCTGTATTATTTTACATTCCCACCAGAAAAGTAGGAGGGCATTAATTGTCCATTTTCTAATCCCTACTTGTTGCTGTCTTTTTCATCATAGCCATTTTAGTGGATGTGAAGTAGCATCTAATTGTGGTTTTGATTTACTTTTCCCTGATGACTTATGATGGCAAACATCTTTTCATGGACTTGTTGACAATTTTATATCTTCTTTGGAAAACTGTCTATTTAATTCTTTCCTTTTTTTATAAAAACCGGGTTGTCTGTTATTGTTGAGTTGTAAGTATTTTTTTAAATATATTTGGAGACTAGAGCCTTATTGGATAGATAATTTGCAAATATTTTCTCCCACTCTGTATGCTGTCTTTCCATTTTATTGATGGTATCTTTTGAAGCACTATAATCTCTAATTTTGATGAAGGAAAATTTATCTATATTTTTTCTTTCATGTAGAGAAGGTAGAACTTTACCTCTACTCATTTTAGGTTTTCAGATGGGACATTAACCGCAAGACAGATTAACAAAAAACAGTCTATTAACATGGCCAGTGCACAGCATATGAGAAACCTAAAACAAAGAGTAACTCAAAGCAGTGGTTTAGAATTTTAGCTTATATAGCATCTAGAACAAAGAACAGTAAGTTTGTAGAAAAATGACCAGACAAAAGAAAGTAGTTTAGGCTACAAACAAATGGAAGGTAAATATCTGGAAGGAAACTAATGGAATAAGGTTTGTTTGCAGATTCCTCTAGTGTCTTCTCCGGGCTGATAAAGAGTCTATCTCCAGTAAAAGGAGAATTTATATCCTGCCCTTAAGCAGAAAAGCTTTTTCTGTATTGGCTGCCTCTTTATTGGCTGCATTTCCAAATAATTTTTATGTCAAAGAGGCATATTTCAAGGTGACATATTCTGGTTTCCTTCAGTCAGTGGGGTCAAATCTAAGAAACCATTGCTCAACTCAAGGTCACAAAGATTTATGCCAATGGTCTCTTCTAAGAATTTTATAGTTTTAACTTTTCTATTTAAGTCTTTAATTTTTGTATATGGTGTGAGTTAGATGTCCAGCTTCATTTTTTTTCATGTATAATCATCCAGTTGTCCTAACACCTTTTGTTGAAAAGACTATACTCTGTAAAATTTCGAAATTTATGGCTGTAGCAGCATTTGTCTCCGCATCTTCCCTTCTGTTTGTTTTAGGTCCACCATGCATGTGTATTTAAAAATATTTTGGTTACCTTTAAAGCATTCAAGATTCCTTCCATTGCCTCCAGGATACTTAATTGACAACCTGTCCTGAGTTGAGTGTGGGCTCCCCTTTTACACTCATTTGTGAAGTATATTCCACATCAATAATAGACAACTCTCAAAGCAAACTCTTTGGCAATATATCCCCAGCTATTCCATTATTCTGCTCTCTTCTTTGTATTTTTCTAATCTGTCAGTTTCCCACATCTTTCTTAAATATAAATTCTCTTTTCCGTGTCCAAGACTGTTGAGTCTGCCTCATGCTAGGGGATCCTTTAGGCCATCAGGATAGCTTTTTCATGGTTTTCTATTTTAACTCAGCAGAAGAATTCTCCTCCAAAAATTTCTAAAGAGGAAATCCTATTCTAATGTTTTCCAAGAATATGTTGGAGTTCTGGTGAGAAGCAAAATCTTTACCCCCACATGTCCCTTCATCCTCAAGTGTTGAGTTTCTGCCTTTTGGGTGATCTTTTGTACTTCCATGTTATCACAAACATCAATGTCTGCTACAGTAAGATATTTCTTTATTTTCTCAATTATTTCTCTCTCAATTTAGTACTTCAAGATGCCTCCAAAGTTTTGCCCATTTCAACTCTTTCTTTCTCATATGTGGTGTTAATGCTATAGCCTATATTTGAACTTATGTTTGTATTTTGCTGGCATACCAATTCCTGAAGGCTTTTTGTGTAAAGACATATTTACCCACTGTCTCTGAGGTCTTCTTGCAAACTAACAGTTTCTCCGGCATCAGTGTCTTAATTGCACTAAGACTTTGTGTTACAAAGTATAGATGCTTGCTGCCATAGAACGGAAGCTGATCGGCACTTCTGGAAAACACCAGCAATTCAGTCTTTCCGTCTACTGTGTGACAGAAATCTATTAAACTGACTTCCTCCCATCTCCAGCCAGCATCATATGTAGCTAATATTAAGCGTGCATTAACCAGCATGCCTGTCTTTTCTTCACTAACCAATATTATCCACATTAGACTTTGAAAAGACTGAAAGGCATTAATCATTTTGTTTTTATAATGTTTGTGCAAATATAAATTGTTTCAAATAATCTTATTCCAATGTTATTTTCGAAATCTCAGGTTATCTTTTCTTTGTTGTTAATTATCCTTCCCCCCTCCAAAAAATGAACTAAGTATAATTAAAAGTTTATTTTATGGAGTTCCTATTATCCCTTTCCTGCTGTCTGTTTCCCCCACGTGAAAATTCCTTCCCAGACCGGATGGGAACCATGGTACCATCTTCAACTAGTACTACTTCCTTACCACCCCATTTCTAGGGTAGCTGAGTGATTAACTTTTGCATCAGAAAGGCTTGGATTCAGATCCTGGCTCTCTCCTATTACAAGTTATGTGACAATGGGGAAATCAACTTTTCTGAATCTTATACATAAAATTATGGTAACAATTATTACTTAATTAATAAGATTACCATCTGCTCAAATGAGATAAACTATAGCAGACATATAAAAGAGTCTAATATGCCTCTGTTTTCTCAATATAATTAACTGGATCACCAAAAGGTAAATACCAAAATGTTGGATTTCTAAAACTTGATCAGAAGACTTTCAGTAACTAATATTCAAGTCATAACTGGATGTTAATATTAATACTAATAAGACTATCTGTTTATTGGTTACACCCCTGATGGCTGCTTATTGTTTTTACATAATTAGGAACCACAACCAGTGATGTCACAAAGACCGAGTTCACCATCACAAATACAACAGTGACAAAGATCCCACTTTCAAATGCTTCTTCAACATTACAAAGTTCCCAACAAAAAAGTAAGTATACAAATTTATGCTGAAATATTTAATTTGTGTGGTGGATAGCATTAAACTCGGAATGTTTTCCAGCCCATAGCTACTGAAGAACCATGCCCAACGTGTCTTCTCTAGTCTCTACCAAATGGGACAACCATTTGGCAACTTAGCTTTGTACCATGAAACTTTATCCCTCCATAACCACAAATAGGTGGGTGCCAAGAAAGATTAGGGCCAAGCAGTAATCTATGATATCACCTGACACAAAAAGTGAGCTTGGCGACAAATTAGAAAACTTTGATGAAATGGGAAAATTCTTAGAAAGAAACAAATTGCTAAAACTGACTCAGGAAGATAGCTAATCTGAAAAGATACAAAAACAATTAAAGATATTGCATTGCATTAGAAATTTTAAATGGTCCCATGAAGAAAATTTCCAGCAGGATGGCTTCAATTGTGAATTCTATGTATTTTCTATATATTCTCAAAAGAAATGATACCAGTTCTTCTCAAACCCTTTCAGGAAGAGGAGGAGGGAACACTGCACAAGTCATTATTTGAGACCAGCATTATCCTGGTACCAAAGCTAGAAAAGAATGAAAAGAAAAAGCAAGTAAAGATAACCATAGACCAATATCCTTCATGAACATTGATGCAATTATCTTTACCAAACTAACTTTGATAACATATAAGAAGGGATAGAAAAAATAAATAAGTGAAATTTATCCAGGAATGTATGACTGCTTTAATAAATGAAAATCAAGGACAGCAATGCACTATATTAGTAGAATCAGCAGATGCAGAAAAAGCATTTGACAAAATTTAACACCCACTTTTCATTAGAAATCTCAATAAACTAGAAAGAAAATGTAGCTTACTCAAATTGAAAAGGACATCTATGAAAAACTTATGGCAAACATCATACTAGATAGTTAAATATTTCATGCTTTCCTCCTCTTAAGATCTTGAACACAGCAAAGATGTCCATTCTTACCACTTCTATTCAAAATTATAACTAGATAGTACAATAAGGTGATGAGACGTAGGTAGGTAGGTAGATAGATCCATTCATGCAGATTGGAAAGGAAAAAACAGAACAGTTTTTCTTAGCAGACTACATCTTTATGTAGAAAATAAAAAAATCCACAATAAAACTACTAGAACTAATAGAGTATTTCCTATCACAATATAAGATATACAAAAATAAATCATATTTCTGTATGTTAACAATGACAATCCAAAAATAAAATTAAGGAAATAGTGACATTTACAAAAGTATCAGAAAGAATAAAATATTTAGGAATATATTAACAGTGGAAGTACATGATTTGCAACCTGAACTAAAAAATATTTCTGTGAGACATTAAATGTCTCAATAAATGGAGAGACACTACATATTCATGGATTGAAAGACTCAATATTTTAAGATAGCAGTTCTCCCCAAGTTGATAAATAATTGATTAATATATTAAATTCAATCCATATCAGAATCACAGAATCACAGCAAATCATTAGAAATTGATAAGCTTATCTTAAATAATACATGGGAATGAAAAAGACCTAGAATAGCCAAAACAGTTTTGTCAAGGGAGAACAAAGTTGGAGGACTTGCATAAGCCAACTTCAAAACTTACTCTAAAGCTATAGTAATCAAGACAGGGGTTTTTGAAATAATATTCAAAGTAACATTATTCATAATAGTCACACTGGGAACAATCCAAATGCCCATGAACTGGTGAGATGGAATATTCCATTGGATTTTCCATTTGAAATGGATTTGGAATATTCTAAAACATAGGATATCCATACACTGGACTACTACTCAGCAATTTAAAGAAACAAATTAGTGATACCGTTATAACACTACGAACCCCAAAACCATTATGCTCAGTGAAAGAAGCCTTTGACAAACATTACATATTCTATCATTCCATTTATATGAAATATCCAGAATGAACATTCTAATAGGGACAGAAACCACATGAGTAGTTGTCTTAAAGCTGGAGGCAGAAAGTCCCACTGGAGTTTTTTGTATTGAAAATGTTCTGAAACTGGCTTATAGTGATGGTTGCACAACTCCATAAATTTACTGAAAATTATTGACTTGTATACTTAAAATGATAAATTTTGTTGTGAATTTCTTTATAAAGCTTGGTTTAAGAACAAAAGGAAAGAGAATATTAAGCTAGGCCAATCAAATTTCCTTTCCGTGTAATCTGAACTAGGAAACCCAAACAAACAAAAGGGTGATTAGCTGTGAATCTCGAAGCAGCAAGGTTTCAGTAGAGTGAGTCTGAGACAGCTGTGATGACTCCTGGGCATGCCTGTGGCACGAGCAAGCAGATGTTATGAGCAAGTAAAATTGATGGGAAAAATGGGGAGAAAAAAATGTGGGGAGATGAAGAGACTCCGTGAGAGAGATGACGTTATTCATGAGAGACAGAGAGAGTGGTGGGACCTAGAGTTCCGCTGAGCTCAGACAGCTTTCTAGCTCCAACCATGTATATCATCGCTACAAGTACTTCCTAAATCCTGGTCTCAGGGATATGAAGTAATCAGTACTTTAAGTCAAAATATATCCTGACCAGAAAGGCTAGTCATCTGCCATAACAGCCTTATCATATACCATCCCTTATAAATAATAGAGACATTCTTGGGATATCCATAGTCCTTAATAAGAAGCAGCTATAGATGACTTACAGTCCCCAAGTCTCTTCTTGGGAGACCTTTAGGGTAGAAGGAGATGGCAGGTGGGAACTGTGGATGTGCCAGGCCTACTTTTGTCTAGAGTCCCTCATGGAACATCCATTTTCCCATATTTTATTGTAATTCTCTTTAGCAAAACCTAGAGAAGGTTACACAGAAGGAGCCTAATTTCATTCCAAAACTGTAAAATATTGATTTTATTTAATGAGAAGATCACCAAATAGAGGAATTTGAAGGGCAGGGTCATTTCCCCTTCAGATGTAGGACATTTCCTTGTGGGAGTGTTTTGGCTTCTGATAAGTAGAATATTTTGTAGGCAAAATATGTCTGAAAGGCACCTTTAGCAGACCAAAGCCCCATCCATTTCATACCATGATTTTCCCTCACATAAACAAAGTAAAAGTAAATAGGCATCTGCAAAATGTATAGCAGTTGAAGGTTAAACTCAAATAATTTGAATTCTGCACTAATACCCACTCTCTAAGTGACTGATTAGGAATGTCATTCAGTGACCGTGGTTTATTAAAATTAGCACTTTTACAGAAGTGTGTGGTCATACCCATGAGTCAATTAAGACTCCTAATTTTACTTTGATTTATGTAGTACAATGCCCGCTGCATCTCTGTTCTGGTGACTATTGTATTTATTTAGCTTCTAAACACAGTTTGAAGTGGCTTTCTTCTAAGTAGTTTTTTTAAATACACCCACAAAGCCATTTCTTGAAAATTAAGGCACCCTGGAAAACAAGATAATAAAATAAGGGTATTTACTGCTACCCTTTGCCCTTGCCATTTGATTAACCAGTTCTATACTAAGTCCTTTAAATATTTTGTTATAAAACTGCTATTTTTGGGTAGCCATTCCTCCCCGGATCTCTCTGGTTCCTCAAGGTGCATCCTGCTTAGTATGGAATCCACTTGATATAATGACTTGGCACACATTTCTATTTATGCCTGGTGAAACCAGAAGCTAGCCCAGATTCCTGGTTAGCAGAGCAATGTTCCCTTTCCATATCTACCGATCACAAACATAAACATTCAGAATTAGCGAAGCCAAGACAGAGAGATGGAAAGAGAACAAAGTGATCCTGGGGAAGGTTGAACAGCCGAAGCTTCATCTCTCCCTTAAACACATGGCAATGGATAGTGACTATCAGATAAAAGCATTGTGGGTACATCATCTCAAGGGCAGATTTGACTTAGAGTAGAGAAGATTTAGTGATATTTATTGCTTTACTCCCTAGAAAGGAAGGGTATAGATCAAAAAGAAGCATGTCCTCAAAGCATTTCTCTCTAATCATTTCCAATTCTCTTTTTTTTTTTAAAGATCTGTTTATTTATTTATTTTAGAGAGAGAGAGTATGAGTGGGAGGATTAGAAGGAGAGGGAGAGAGAGAATCTCAAGTAGACTCTGAGCTAAGCATGGAGCCTGACTTGGGGCTCGATCCCAGGACCCTGAGATCATGACCTGAGCCAAAACCAAGAGCCGGACACCTAACTGACTATGCCACCCAGGTGCCCCTCATTTCCCATTCTCTTAAATTTCTGAGTATTTGTCCTATTTAACTATTTTATTCTTCCTGGAGAAGACACATTCTTAGAATCCTAGAACTTTTAAGATAGAAATTGTCACTAATTTAGTGCTCTGACTTTATAGTTAAATAAATGAGGGCCTACTGAATGAATTAATAAATCAGTTTATTCACTACAAGTCTTTTGGAGGGGATCTGTGTGCCTGGCATGCCTCTTCGCTTCTGGGAATGGCCAGCAATCCTTTGCATTCCTTGGCTTGTAGATGCATCCCTTTAATCTCGGACTCTGTCTTTACATGGTCTTTTTCTCTGTGTCCTCGCATGGACTTCCCCTCTGTGTCTCTTCTTCTGTCTGTACGTTCTCTTCTTATACAGGTACCTGGAATTACCAAGATCCTTAACTTCATTACAACTGCAAAGACCCATTCCAATCAGGTCATACACACAGGTTCCAGGTACACATGTTTTTAGGGGCAGGAAGTCACCATTTAACCTACTCCGGACCAGATCTTGAACTACCTTTGCCACACCTAGATTCTGTCGTCCGTGCATTTGTCATTGTCTATATGTAGGATTACCTCGTTGGGCAGTGAGGGGGGATTTGAAGGAAATGTCAATCACAGGAGTCCCTGCTCTCCAACAGCTACCCTGTGGAGGGATCACGTGTAAAGCTCTGTTGTACAAGTACAAAACTTGCCCTCTTCCTGAGTTCCCTATTTTTGCTAAGGGCTTGAAAATGTGGTGTCCTCTCTGACTCTTTTTGTTCATTTCCCGCATCGGCACATCCTGTTGGTTTCTGAGGAGAGAAGAAAAAAGGAATAGAAAGATGGTGAGGAGAAAGCAAAATGGGTGCTTTTCTTCTAGTAATTTAGTGATTCAGGTATCTGTGACCAGATTTCAAAGCAGGTGTGGTGCACACGGTAAGAGATTGGCAGAAAGGGAGGACGACGGCTCTTTCTCTCTCTGGTGAATTCTCACTTGGCTGAGGAAAGAAAGTGGAATAAGATGATAGGTAGAAGGCACATTGAGATGGGCACTATGCCAATACGTTACTCTACTGAACAAGGACTTGGTAGAAATACTTCCAATGATTTTGCCCAGACAAATTTTTTGCTACCTCAGCATATACAATATTACTGACTTAAAATCTGAAGGGAAAGTCTGGCTTTTGTCAAGTGGAAATGAATAGCATGTGTAAGTCATCAGTAGGTTATTAGGTAAGAGTTAATAACACTTGTATATAGTAACTAGTTTATCAAATATATATCCTTCCTGTATAATTTATTCTAGTTCAATATGGAATTTATTTTTATACGAAAAGCATAGATAACTGTACAATAACCAAATACACATTATATTTTGTGTTTTATTTTTTAAAGATTTTATTTGTTTGTCAGAGAGAGAGAGAGCACAAGCAGGCGGAGGGACAGGCAGAGGGAGAAGCAGGGAGCACGAGGCGGGACTCGATCCCAGGACCCTGGGATCATGACCTGAGCCGAAGGCAGATACTTAACTGACTGAACCACTCAGGCGCCTCTAAATAGACATTTTAGATATACTGGTGGCTGAACATGAGAACAGCCTATGCCTAAGCCTTGCTTTTTAAGGCACACACCTTTCTTAAAATAAAAATCAGGCACTTCAATCATGCCAAGAGGAAGTTGGCTTATTGACTATGAAGCATGTTTCTGAAGCGAGATTGCTTAGGTTGAAATAATTGCACAACCATTAATTTGTACTGTGGCCTTTGGTAAGCTACTTAACTTCTCTGTGCCTCAGTTTCTTCATCTGTAAAATAGCTGTAAGATTACAACCTCATGGGATTCTTGTGGGGAGTAAAAGAGAGAAAATATAAAGCTTAGAACAGTATCTGGCAAGTAAACACAACAAATGTTAGCTACTATTTTATTAATAACAATCCTTACACAAGTCAGGCAAAGTTGGTATTTATGACACCAGTTTCACAAACAAGGAAACAGGTTCAGAAAGACTAAATGACTTGACTAGGGTTAAACTAAAAGGATGAAATTCAAACACTGTTTTTCTGCCCTGAGCCCCGTAAACTCTTCACTACACCACACTTCTTCTCATTACAACTATTTTACATAAAGTATCTAAAGGTAGTAGAAAACAACTTGCTTTTAATTGGGTGTATCATATGCTTGACAAGTTAAGTGTTCGATAATTATAACGCAAATTGGCTGGCTGGCTGGCTCCCTGAACATAAACCTATGATTCTAAGAAAGGTGATTCTCATTATGCAGCCATCAAAAGGAATGAGATCTTGCCATTTGCAACGACGTGGATGGAACTGGAGGGTATTATGTTGAGCGAAATAAGTCAAACAGAGAAAGACATGTATCATATGACCTCACTGATATGAGGAATTCTTAATCGCAGGAAACAAACTGAGGGTT
>NC_138370.1:103745342-103825445 GCF_054177405.1 Leptonychotes weddellii
AAAAAAAAAAAAAAAGGTGATTCTCTTGCTGCTGCCCACCAGGCCAAATTTATTCATGACTCTGGTTTCTCTCATCCTGCCCCCCTCGTTTGCATGATCCTATTCTTTCTTCCCTTCTTCTTTCCTCCAACTGCTTCTTCCAATTCTACGCATCCATCAAGGGCCTCTACAAGATTTTGCTTCAGTATTTCCCACAACGTAATGAGTGTCACGAGATATGTAAACCATCGGCACTATTATTTATTTAGTGCATTTTTTTAAACCGATGCACTTTTTATTCTTAAATTTGCTTGAAAAGAAAACCATCATAAATGAAAAACCTGTTTCACTAGGCATCAACAGGAGCTATAAAATCACCGATATAAACAAAATATATTTAAATTACAGCTAGATATTGTTGCTTGCCAAAGGCACTTAGTTTGAGGCTTGCTCATTCTTGTTTAAAAAATAAATCAAGATAAGCACGTTAGATATTAACGACACATTTGCATTAGATTGTAACTTCGAAAGTTCCTCATTGAAATAACCAAATAAACTGCAAGAAGGCTGAAAAGCAAGTAACTTTCTCATTGAATGTTTCAATCTTATTTCAAGTCACCTTCCAGTACTGCCATATGGAACCTCTCATAAAATGTTATGCATCTCAGCCTTTGGAAAACAGTAAATTACCAGATCGCTCAGTCTCATTATTTCTTTTGTGAATTGCACCATTTACCTATGCCACTTATTTGGGAATTTAGAACATTTCTTACATGATATTTAATTCATTTGTATCATTTCATCTTGGCAGATACAAGAGGAATTCTCAGGATAACGCAGTCTTAGGCACACACAAGGTTTAGCCAAACCAGAAATACAAGTTGACCCTTGACCAACATGGGTGTTAGTGGTGCTGACCCCCTGCACAGTAGAAAATCCCAGTAGAACTTTTGATTTCCCAAAAAGTTAATTACTAATAGGCCTCTGTTGACCTTACAAGTAACCTAAACAGTTAATTAACTTGCTTTGTGTGTCATATGCATCACATACTGTATCCTTACAATAAAGAAAGCTAGAGAAAAGAAAACACTATTAAGGAAATCATAAGGAAGAGAAAATACCTTCCTAGTACTATACTGTATTGAAAAAAATCTATGTATAAATGGGACCACACATTTCAAACCTGTGTTGTTCAGGGGTCAACTGTTTTATAACAGTTATAATGAGGGCCAATGCAATGTATAAGCGAATGATAAGGAAAACTTGAACTGGTCATAGGAAATTATTTTTAGGCAAATCAGCAAAGAATTATATATGGAATATACATGGGAATGGCCATATATATTCTTTCTCGTTGCCTGTTAATGATATGTTCTACAGATGACTATATACAGTTATATATGCATACATAGCTAGAAATACAATATCCTTTGTAAGATCCTTTAAATAAACCCTATTTGTCAAAGTTATTTGTTGTATTGCTGTTTAAGCTTTCTGTTTTAAAAACTAATTGAGTGAAGTCTAGCTTTGGATTAATGTGGATGAAAGTTTAGAAATTTAGAAGTTCATTGGCATTTCATAAGACTTCCATCTCTTATTACAGAATCAAACTGGACACACAGATTTTAAGTTGCCAACCACCCTGACTAAGGTTTTGGTCTTTACTAAATATCTAAGTTTGAGAATAGCTTAACAGAATGCACTACACTCATTTGCCATCTGACTTCACTCACTTTGCTATAGGTCAGAGCTTGGACTTTTCTCAAAACCTGTGCATTATGAAAGTTACAAGTAAAACTCAGGAATAATTGCAAATGTCTTCACATTTCATTAATTCACACTTAAACCATGTTCCATAGCATTCATCTTTATTAAGCTTTTATACTGACAGAACTGAGTTTAAATTGGAAGTGCCATATGAAAACATTTTATTGTCTTCAAAATAGTATCTCTTTGATTTCAGACCAAAAAAAAAAAAGGCATATATTCTAGTTTTGATTAAATATTTAAGATTTGAGCAGAATTTTGCCCTCAGAATAACAATATATGCATTAACATATAAAAGTCTGGATTTCTTAGTACACTCAATATAAGGGTTTTGAAAAAATACTATTTTTTTAAGATTCAGCCTTAGACATAGTTATTTTTCTTTAAATGACATGTCCCTCTAAAATTATTATGCATTTCTGAAGGCCGATTAAAAAAAACTCAAATAAAGAATAGTCAGAAGGTTTTGTCTGATACGAGTTTAAAATTTTTTCACTCTTAATGAAGTCTATCAGCAAGAAAGGTTATGACCTGATATTAATAGCAAGAGGAACAAAGGGTTTTGATTTT
Organism: Leptonychotes weddellii; assembly: GCF_054177405.1. Classification (NCBI taxonomy): domain Eukaryota; kingdom Metazoa; phylum Chordata; class Mammalia; order Carnivora; family Phocidae; genus Leptonychotes; species Leptonychotes weddellii. Next base: position 103,747,659 of record NC_138370.1, read on the forward strand.
CTTTGTATCCTAATCCTCTAGCAGCTGATAAATAGTTTAAGTGCATCTTCCAAATCCAGCATTATGCCATGTTCAAAAGTATTTTAACTAGTTATCAAAATAGAAATTAATTACATAGGTTTTCCATGCAGAGTAGTTTATTGGATAGAAAAGCTGTCCTTTTTAGGAGAAGATGGACATTAGAGTGGCCAGACCTGATTTATAGTCATTGTCCCCATCTTGAGAAAGTAGTTTCACTTTTCTCAGCTAATATTTGTAGATCTGCAGAATGGGAATGATATCTCCCTTGCAGGCATCAGCATAATATGTGGAACTGATTATAGAGTTCCCTTTAAAAATGGTAGCTGTCATTATCCAGCTAGCAATTTTAAATAAATCATTTTCTTTCCTTAAAAATTGAATTCAAGTAAGCAGAATTTGTCTTATTATTACTTTTATTTTCTATTCTCACTCATTCTTTCCACCTTTTTACTAGAGACCTGGTGGTAGGAATCACGGCTCTGAATAAAACAAATCTCTGTCCTCATGGAGTACATTCCACTGACAATAAACACAGTTAAAAAAAATTAAATAAATGTCACTGTAATAATAAAAGTACTGTTGAGCAAATGAAGCCATGTGGTAGACTAGTTTGAAGAGAGACATAAGGAGACCACTTTCGGTGAGGTGGTTGGAGAAACCTCTCTAAGTGGTGACATCTGAGCAGAGTCACGAAAGATAGAAGGAAGACAGAGTGTAGCCCGAGAGAACACCAAGACATTGGGAAGAGCAGGCAGAGAAGCCTGAGGCAGGAAGAGCCCCATGACGTTACCGACCGATCAGGATGAAATAGGGCTGAATGGTTGGGAACAAACTGAGGAGCAAGGCAGGGGCCATGTGGTGGAAAGACTTACCAGCCATAGTAAGAGGAACAGGGAGCCATTAGAGCAGCAAAGTTTAAATTTAAGTAGATTTTTCTAGGTGACTATTGCAGGGAGAGAGATGGATGCTGGATGAACAGTAGCCAATTAAATAGTGAGTATATTTGGAATATATTTTGAAGCTAGAGCTCATAGGGATGAAAAAAAAAAGGAGAATCAAGAAAGGCCACTATTTTTTGGCTTGTGCAGTTGGGGGACAATGGTACCATGTGTTGAACCAAGAAAGCATGGGAAGAAGCAGATTTAAGGATACCAGTCAAGAGTTCTGTTTTAAGCATGTTAAATTTCAGATGCTGATAGACAGTCAAGTGAACACACAAAGGATGCATGGATTTTTTTTTTCTTTTTTTGAGAGAGAGAGAGTGCAGGGGCAGAGGGGCAAAGGGAGAGAGAATCTTAAGCAGCATGGAACCCAACCCGGGGCTCAATCTCACTACTCTGAGATCATGACCTGAGCCAAAACAAGAGCTGGATGCTTAACCCTAACTGAACCACTCAGGTGCACCAGCAAATGGGTATTTTAAACTATCATTAATGGGTTTCTCTTTGTTTTAAAATCATTTTCTGTATTTTTCACATGACAGATTTTGTTCATGGTGCATATACGTAAAGTTGTTAAAGTGATGTTTGATTATAATTTTCTCAAGTAATTTTATTGTAGCAAGGTCATCTGAACTATATTTACTTTAAAGGAATTCCCTAAGTTTGAGAGGTATCTGTCTGAACCTTCCTGAAACTTTTTCAAGTCAAGAGATATGTCATATCTTAGTGGGAATATGACACATGGCGGTGCCACTCATGAAGCCCCTCCCAAAAGATCTGTAGTTGTCTGCAATATCCTGGTTTATTGAGGATGTAAAGTTGGACCAGATGCTCTAAACCAGGATTCAATAAACTATGGCCCACAGGCCCAGTCTAACATCCCACCTATTTTTCTAAGTAAAGTTTCTTTGGAATAGAGCCATACTTACTCTTTAGGTATTATGTGTATGGCTGCATTCACAGTACAATGGCAAAACTGAATAGTTACAAGAGAGACTTAAGACCCACAAAGCCTAAATTATTTATTATTTGGCCCTTTAAGAAAAAAATTGGCTGACCCAGCCCATACGATTTTATGATTTGAAGAAAAGTGAATTAGAAATGAAGTAGGATCTATATCCATTTACCACCCGTAACAATTGTGAAATTAGATCTTATATTCAATATTTACTTTTAGTGGTTTTCTTTTCTTTTCTTTCCTCTAAAGCTGAGAATCAGAGCTCAATCAAAACAACAGAAGCACCAGGTAAGTTAATTTTCTTCTCTCTCAGAATATTCATGAGTAAAATCCCCAAAATGAAATAAAGGAGATCAGTGTGAGAGCAGGGAAAAATAGTACAAGGGAAAACATTACATGGCAACTAAAATGTTTAGGAGAACTTGCATTAAAAAAAAATACAGACCAGAAGATAGGATGTGCCTGAACGCTCTGTGGTGAGAGTGAGTGGAACCAGCCCTGGTAAGTTCATGAAGCCTGTGGAAGTGTCCTCTGCCCAGAACCCACTGTTCCTGGTCTGTTTCTGCGGTTGGCCTGCCCTCGCCCAGAAGTATAGTGTGTCCGTGACTGTCTTCTCTGTGTTTCCCAACACAGCCTGATCCTGGCAGCCCGAGAGTTGATGTTAGAAGCCGCAGTTAACAGCCTAAAATATGATCACTCCAAGAAGTGCTTGTGTTTTGTTATCCTAAATTTTAAATTGAATAAATTGAGGGTGATGGCGTAACAGGAATTGAAAAAGATCGTTGGGCAGGGAAAGATGGTACCATTGAACGTTTCTGTTGTTTTGAAATCGTAATTACTTGGGAGACTTTTATCTTCCTACATCTTACCTCTTACTTTTATAAATGACCAATCTCTTAGATTCTCAATCTTGGTCACTTTTGGTATATATATGAATGAGAAATATGTGAAATAAACGTAGAAGATCACGTAACTTAAAAAAGTCAGAAAAATAAAGCCATGAAGATTATGACCAACTCGGTTTTCACAGCAAATGTACCAAATAATCATCACAGTCTACCTTCCCCATCAGGTGTTTAAGGAACTCAAAACTGAAATGATTATGCTGTTAACTTTTAATTATTTATCTTCTATACAATATATCTCATGAATAAAAAAGTTATTTTGATATTAATCCTCTTTATTTCACCTCATCACTATATTTTTTTTCATTCTTATTTCCATTTACATAGTCTAGAAATGCACTAGAAAAAGCACTGGGAAAAACACAGCAAAACAAAACATAAAAACAATGCATCCAAGCAAACAGGACAGCTTTGCATTGGTTGATGGTTTGCACTGTTCTGGAGAAGTCCTTACCTTCTGCTTCATGGACTGGTCATCCAGGAGAAGTTACAGATGGAAGAGAATTGAGAAGTTGCCAAAATCATCAGCTCCTTAAAAGGAGGGATTGAAGCACCCTTTAAGAAATGAATTTACAAAATGCCAGCTTTAATTATAGTTGATTTTTAACTATAATAAAAAGCCCATTTACACTATTTAAATTTTGAGTTATAGAAACTAGTTCCCCTAAAACAGATAATAAACACATCATTGATTTGAACAGTGGATTAAAAAGAAGTGAGACTGATTTTATAAACTATGAGAAAGTCAGTCTTAACTTCAGGGATATATGTTATGGGTAAAGACTAAATCCAGACTCACTCAAAAAGAAAAAAAAAGTGTAATGACAAGGTATTCATTACACATCTGTTGACAATTGTAATCATTTGTTTGTTCAGTCATTTGTTTGTTATCAAAGATGTTCAAATATCAAATTTGTGAAAGTCACCCATATGATCAAGAATAGGCATCTTACTTGAAATAATTAACATTTTTTTAGGTGGAAGTTGAGGTAGAATTCTAGCCTGCAGAATTACTATTATTACTTCTTCCTTTTTATAAATATAAGCTAATATGCATTTAGCCTTTGATTAGATCATATGTCATTCTCACATTTGGCATTTTCTTTCATATTATGCATCCAGCTTTCATTTTCTTGGAAAAATTATGTTTTACCACTGACTTCAAAAACTATTATTAAGGGTATAGAAATTGATGGTTGTTTTTACATAAAACGTTTTTGGGAATTCAAAATATGTAAGGCAACTGTACATAAAGCATCAATTATAAGAAATTGTACATAGATATAATGAAGAAATATAGTCTTAGTAATAGGGAAATGATCGATCAAGGTCTGAAGACATGGCCATTCAGTCCATTCAATAGAGGAAAGGTACTATGAGGTGGATCATTGTGTTTAACAATGCCAAGCATGAAAAATTCATGCTCAATGTCTGAAGTATGTGGGAAAGTCAAACCTCACCTACCGACTGTAACATATATGGTAAGACCAGAAATTTTGTATGATACTATACTAAATACAAAGAACCGTATATTCAACCAACCACCACTAACCCAGGCATTTAATAGATAGTTCTTCTGTTCCATATATGTAACACTAGCTAAGAGTTATGAGTGATACCTGGAGCCTGCCTTCTTACCAAGAAGACTGGTCAGCATGGTAAAACAAAGAAACAAACAAACAAAAAAACTGTAAAAACTCTTGTAGCCATATAGGTCCACAATGATGTGTCATAGGCAAACTTCAAACTTCTTAACCTTAGGTTAAGATTGGAGAAAGGAGAGATTTTTTTTCTCTCCATTTAGCTGTGGTTGTGTTAGACATCAGATTTAGAAAAGCAGTTTAAGGAAGATGAGGAAAATATTCATGAAAGAAGTGACTTTGTAGCTTCCAGATTATTCTGCCTACTCATTTTTCTAGCCCTGAGTTCAGAGCTAATGAGGAAATTGAAAGAAAAAGTCATGCAGGGCTATTTATCCCCTAGAGATATATGCAGGAATCATATGGCCATCACAACAATTTTAAGCAATGATGGAATTCACTTTTCTTTAGCCTTATCATTTTTCCACAGACAAGCAGAGCTAATAATGTGTCCTTGAAAATGAAACTCTCGATTTCTTTGAAAAGAGACCTTAGATTTGAAGAAAAAGGGACGAACATGCCTCAGTGTATTGGGAAAGAAATAAACCATTTGCCTTCAATTTTCTGGAAAATACAACTATATTACTCAGGGTTCTCCAGAGAAACTATATATATATCTATGTATAAAGATTTATTGTAAGGAATTGGCTCATGCATTTTGAAAACTGAGAAGTCCCAAGATCTGCAGCCAGGAGGCTGGAAGCCTAGAGACCCAGGAGAGCAAATTGTGTAGTTCCAGTCCAAGGCCCGAGAACCAAGACAGCCAGTGGTGTACGTTCCAGACTGACAGCCAGCAGGCTCGAGACCCAGAAAGAGCCAATATTTCAGTTTGAGTCCAAATGCAAGGAAAGACCAATGTCCCAGCTCAAAGCAGTGAGGCAGGAGAGTTCGTTCTTTATTTCTTATTTCCTACTAAGGGGGATTCAGCCTGTTTATTCTATTCAGGTCTTCCATTGATTGGATGGAGCCATCTGCATTGGAGGGCAATCTTCTTTATTCAGTCTACTGATTCACTGATTAATATCATCCAAAAAATACACTCATAGACATATCTGGACTAATGCTTGGCCAAATATCTGGGAACCCCAAGGCCAAGTCAAGTTGACGCATAAAATTAATCACTGCAACCACATTCCCATAGTGATCAGCACAACTTGAGAATGGTCTCCTTGTACCCATCTTCTTTACTTTTTTAACTGTGTTTCACAACCTCAATTGTATTGTAGACATTAATTTTGATGGAAAATTAGAAGCCAGAACAGACATGACAAGTCCTACCAAACCTGCCCACTGGCCTTCGGAAAGGAGAATGCTCCAGCCGGGCATATTCATTGTGCTCAACACCCTATGTAATGCTTGAGAATTGGTTGCTGACCTCTAGGAATTTATATAACGTGAATCATCAATCCTTCTATGCAGAAGGTTACTTATCTGAGTTTTCTAACTTTGAATAACAGAATCTTGAACCAACTGTTCAGGTAGAATCCACTCAAGCTAGAAATATACCTATAGCAAAGCAATATCTAGAGGCTTATTATTTTTTTAACTTGGAAATTTTATAATGTTTTAAAGATTAGTTGAGAATAAAAGGACTCACTAATGGAAGATGTCAATATTGCTGTGATAGGGCGCCTGGGTGGCTCAGATGGTTAAGCGTCTGCCTTCAGCTCAGGTCATGATCCCAGGGTCCTGGGATCGAGTCCCGCATCGGGCTCCCTGCTAGGCGGGGAGCCTGCTTCTCCCTCTGCCTCTGCCTCTCTCTCTCTCTCTCTCTCTGACTCTCATGAATAAAATAAATAAAAACATTAAAAAAAAGTATAAAAAAAATATTGATGTGATAGGGTCTGCCATAAACTTTCACTTAAGAAATTGTATAAATCTGGGAATAGCTAAGTGATTTCTCCTCTAGTTCAGAAATCTGTGGAGTCTCCAAGAAGTTCTTGTGTTTCTCTAGTCTACAGGGAAGGTCACAAGAACTCACAGTCTCAACTGATTAGCTACCCAGCGTTCACTTTAAGAACCAATACGTTTTAATGTTATTCCTAATGGTGTGTGCCTTATAAACTCTACCGTGTGCTTTATTTAATATATTAGGAATAATTCTCTCTTCTTGTATGTATCTGCATGGACTGATTTGGCCCGTTGAAGGAAGGAGGTGTTTAGTTTGTCTCGATGGAAAGAAGTTTGTCTTGATTGGGGTCTAAATTGAAATAGGCTATATTTTCTGTAACAGAAATAAGAGGCATGAACTTGTAACTCATTCCTGCTGAAATGCAGCAGCAGGCAGCATAGAGTCGTGTTTGACAACACAGACTTGAGAGCCTGTGTGGAAATCCTGACTCTGCCATCTCCTTGCTGTGTGACTTTGGGCAAATCACTTCATCTCCCTGGGCTTCAGTTTCCACTTTGTAAAATGCAAATATTTACAATGCAATAATTGAATGAATTAATATTTGTAAAACACTTAGAACAGTGCCCGACACATAGGATCCCAAAAAGGTTTTAATAGAAAATCCTATTCAATATTTTAATGTCCATATTTTGAAATGCTTACCTTCATATTCTCAGAAAGCATAACACAGTTACATATTATAAAGCTTTTCAGTGTTTTCAGGTCCGATTTTTCAAATTGTGAATTTAAGGTAAGATGATGTTTCTATGTTAGGGGAAGGGTAAGAACATTCTAAACCTTTAGAATGCTGAGAAAAAATTTCATTGATTTCAATGATAATGATGCCGTTAACAAGTAAGAGGAACTTAACTCACTTAAAAGCTGTTGGTTACCTGGTGTAATAAAAAGGGAAAAGAAGGACTTTTGGGTCCTACTTGGTTTATGTCTTAGTTCCAAGCCATATCTCTCATGTTTAAAGCACAAGATTAAAAATATTTCAGAATAAGATGATTAACACAGTGCGTCATTCATTCTTTGTATATTGTATACAACCTTCTGGAAATTAATGGCTATTCATATTCAAATAACAAAAAATACATCCTTCTTCAACATATAATTCTACAAAGTTATGTAAAGTAAATCAATCTCCATTCACAGTTATCAGTGGGTTAGAAGATTCTGTTACCCAAGGTGAGTCACATTGATGACGCAAAGCAAAATGAAAAAAATCTGAAGTAAAACTTTTTTTTTTTTTTTTTTGCATTGCTTTAAGAGTACACCAAGATTGGGACACCTGGGTAGCTTAGTCGGTTAAGCGTCTGCCTTTGGCTCAGGTCATGATCTCAGGGTCCTGGAATGGAACCTGCATCAGTGGAGATTCTGCTTCTCTCTCTCCCTCTGTCCCCACCCCACACTTGTGTGCTTACTCTCTCTCTCTCTCAAATAAATAAATAAAATCTTAAAAAAAAAAAAAAAGAGTACACCAAGGTCAGAAAGATAAGGTCTTATGAGAACAGAGAACTTCCCTTTTGATATTTTGCCCATTAAGTAGACAGGGCATACCATTATAGGTGAAAATACATTCTAACTATGATAAAATCTGGATTGAAAAGAACCTTGAGAAGAATCCAAAATCTTAACGCTAGAACAGACTTCAGGGATCATATCAGCATATTCCCCTCCCAAAACATAGAATGGTACCAACCATACTCATAGCATTTATTATCCCCACCACTTATATGCCACTTACTTATAGAAGAAACCATTTTTTCTCTGATAATGAAAACCTAGAGTAGACTGTGCTTCTTTTTCTGAGTGTCAGGATACTCAGAGTCAATTCTTATAGGAACACCAGAAACTGTATTAATGTTTGGTATTAATTCTTAGAAGGAACCTGTTTATTTCATCCATTTGCATTGGTCCTGATTTCCTATTTCTATTGTATTCATCTTGTGGTATATGTCATTGCTTCAGCTCCTCGGATCCTTTTTATTAAGAGTTAGCTCATAAGTCACTGGGTGTTATGCACAAATAATGAATCGTGGAACACTTCATCTAGAACTAATGATGTAATGTATGGGGATTAACATAAGAATAAAAAAAAAGAGTTAGCTCATAAGTAAAATTTAATAAGCAGTAACAGAGGCTCTCTTAGTTTGATCCCTGACATATTGTTTTGTCTTATTCTTTATTTCTTGTTTCACATCTATCCACTTTGGGCTGTGCTTCTCACCTCCCCTACAAGGATATAAGCTCCTTAAATGCAATAACTACCTTTTGTACTCCACTCTATTTCTTTCAATATCTCCTGTTGAACCGGAGTAGGTGTCTATTTTTTTCTTATTGTAGAATGAATGATAATATTAATGATACAATGATCTTAAACCTGTACCAGTCCAAATATGAAGATACAAAAGGTATGCCCATTAATTCATTTCATCTTTAACAGTAGTCACTTCTGCCAAAAAGTTTGTTTATCCATAAAGCAAAGATTTACAGACCCTACTTCCAGACACTGTTCTAACATTTGGGAAACATCAGTGAGCAAAATATTATCCTTGTCCTCAAGGGTCTTAGTTAGAAGGTGGTCAATGTGATGAGAAAGAGAGAATGCACAGCAGTGTAGGAAGAAGGGCTTAGGAGGGGAAGAAAGGTGGGGACCAGTTTGCAGGACTGAAAAAAGTGGTCAAGGTAAGCTTTCCTAAAAAGATTTGAGTAAGTACGAGGAAGTGAGCAAACCAGTGTGTGAGAGAAGAGCACCCAGGCTTGAAGAGAGACCCTGTGTGTTTCAGTGCCTGCACTGAGTAAGCGGGGCAGGAGATTTGCCAGGCAGATTGCCTAGGCTTTGGAGGGTTATTGCAAGGACTTTGGTTTTTTCCATAAGTGGAATGTGGAAATATTGTGTGTCTTGAGCAGAGTAGTGACATGATCTGAGTCATATTTTATAAATATAAATCTGAGAGCTAAGGAAAGCCTGTCAGATGAAGCAAAAATACTTTGGAAATTTTCCAGGAGAGAGTTGATATTAGCTTGGACCAGGGTAGTCACAGGGTAGGTCGCATGAAGTTTCCAAATTCTCTATATGTTTCGGAGGTGAAACCAATAGATATTCCTGCTGATCCTGCATGTGGGGTAGGATGTAAAAGATGAGGTAAAAATAGCTGTGAAGTCTTTGGCCCAAAAGATTGGAAGGAATGATTGCCAGATGGGAAACCTGCAGATAAAGCAGAAGTTCAAGTTTGGACATGTTGAATTTAAGATGTTTATTATTTGCTGAGTAAGTATGTGGCTTTATGCATCTGGAGTTTAAGAATGAGATCTGGGCGGGGCGCCTGGGTGGCTCAGTTCATTAAGCAACTGCCTTCGGCTCAGGTCATGATCCTGGAATCCCGGGATCGAGTCCCGCATCGGGCTCCCTGCTCGGCGGGGAGTCTGCTTCTTCCTCTGATCCTCCCCCCTCTCATGTACTCTCTCTCATTCTCGCTCTCTCAAATAAATAAATAAATCTTTAAAAAAAAAAAAAGAATGAGATCTGGGCTGGAAATATAAATTCGGGGATCATTGGGATTGATGTTGTATTTAAGCCTTGAAATTGAATGAGATCATCAAAGAAATTAGTGTAGTTAGAGATGAAGACCAAGAATTAAGCCCCAGGACCCTCTAAGATTGTGAGTCAGAGAAAGAAAGGGGAACCAGCCAGAGACCAAGAAGAATAAGCCATAAGCTGTGCTCCTACTGGTAGCCACGTGAAGAAAAAGTGTTAGGGAAGAGTGAATGATTTATTGTGTCAAATGCTGAAAAGTCATTTTTAAAAATGAGACATGAATCCATCAAATTGCAATTAAACACAAGTCCCAATTATGGGAAACAATCATTCGATTCAGTTGAGTTTAGCCCCTCAGGTACTTAACTTTAAGTGTCCACATATTAGAAAGAAGTGTAGGCAACATACAAGAAATAAAAATAGAATATATAGTTTTATTTTCTTTTTCATATAGAATGTCTTATCCTCTACTGCCAATCACAGTTTTCTCCCATTAATATCTATGTATCTTATATACTCTCTTCTAAGAGGGCAACAGGGACTCCTCTAGCCTGAGTATCTCCTCAGAGGAGTTTCTGGCTCCAAGAATAAGCCTGCTTTCATATCTTTGCAAGGCTCAGTCATTGGCTGGGGGCAGCCTGGGGGAGGCATGGCATCAGCAAGAACACAATGATGAATTTCAGAAAGCAGGTGGGAAAGCTTGGTCAATTACACTGCCCGTAGTTGGAGGTTCCTGGCTTGCAAACTGGGTATAAATTATAACACAGCAGGGGCACCTGGATGGCTTAGTTGGTTAAGCCTCTGCTTTCAGCTCAGGTCATGATCCCGGGGTCCTGGGATCAAGCCCCATGTTGGGCTCCTTGTTCACCAGGAAGCCTGCTTCTGCCTCTCTCTCTGCTGCTCCCCCTGCTTGTGCTCTCTCTCTCTCTGACAGATAAATAAATAAATAAAATCTTTAAAAAAATGACACAACATATCTGCAATTAAATAATCATTATAATCACCAAAAGTCAGGGTCCCACAGTAAATCTATGTCATGTAAGAGTGCTATACACTCCAGTTATTCCAATTCCTGGTTAGAGAAAAGGAGCATCCAAAAACATGGAGGTGTCAGAATAGTCTATTGCATTTATTTTTACATTAAGAATTTTTGAAAAAAATGGCACAAGTTGACTTTAGTTAAAAAGTACAACTCTTTAGAGGCCTAATCACAATATAATAAAAATATTATAAAATAATATAATAATAAAATATTATAAAATAATGTAATATAAAGATATTAGTATCAAGTACTTTTCTAAGCCATTTAAATTTAATTTTATCCCTTTGGCTTTACAACACTATGATACAGAACTATTAAAATCACCCCTTGTACATGTGGAGACTCAAGCACAAAGAGGTTAAGTGACTTGCCTAGCACTCTATAGGAAACAAGTTCTACAGTCTGATTTGAATCCAGTTGCTCTGACTTCAGAATCATGCTCTTAACTACTCCATTATACTTCTCCTGTACCTCCTCTGCCAATGCTGTTTTAGTAGTAATGTAACATAATAGAGTCTCAACAAAATCCATAGAGATCATCATCTCTGAACACATCATGGATCCTTCTGTCCTAGTCACAGAAAGAATTCCATTAGGGCCACAATTTATGAATTAAGCCAAGAATAATAATTTCACTGATATGAGCATGCTAATAGGGTTTCTCAAATTGTGAGTTAATTTCCAAAAGTGGGTCATGACCACTATTGGAAAAATTAAATAAAAGACAATAGAAAACAAAATACCAGAAGGCATCACAAGTAATAGAGGTAAAGTGTGAGTGTGTGTGTGTGTGTGTGTGTGTGTAGGTGTGTAACAGATTCAGACATGATTTTTTAAAGTATTTATTTATTTGAGAGAGAGAGAGAATAAGAGCATGAGTGGGGGAAGGGCAGAGAGAGAGGGAGAGAGAATCTGAAACAGACTCACTGCTGAGCACTGAGCCCAACTCAGGGCTTGATCCCATGACCCATGAGATCACAATCTGAGCCGAAATCAAGAGTCAGATGCTCAACCAACTGAGCCACCCAGGCACCCCCAGAAATGACTTATTAATTGAAGGTTGCAGTTAAAAGAAAAACAAAATTTTTAAAGGCTTTGTCCAAGGAGCCAATAAATTCTTCTTTCAAAAGGGTTAACTCTATTGCCAACCCCCATGGATCATTAGTAATAACAGTTGGCACTGGACAATCAACATGTGTTAAGTAGGAAAGTTTGGAGTTTTATCTAAACCACATAGGTTACATTCAGAATTGTAACCACTTAGCTTGTCTATGAGACGGTAGTAAGATCGGATATGGAGTCTTGAAAATTAACCCTTGGGAAATCCCAGGTAATTTAATCAGCCGTCTTGTTCTCTACCAACACAATCAAAAGAGCAACGTCTCACTAAAACACTTGACGCAGGAAAAGGCAGCTGAAAGTACCAAGGTTTCAGCTAGTTCCCACTCTTTCATTTAATATTTCTTTTTTTGCCCATTTAGTGCACTAGGCTGACATTTTTCTTTGTTCTTATGGGCATCCCACAGATTTCTTGCATGGCAAGAACGGTAAAGACTCCAAACGTTATTCTTCCCCGACAGATGTCAAAAAGGCATGAGCATGCACTGCGTGCTGGGCTGTGGGTGGCAGAAGGAAAGATCCAAGGCAGTCATAGGCAATATCAATTTCTCTGATGCAATTATACACGTCCTCAATACTCCACAGGGGGCCATAAGTATGAGAGATGCCTCTTGCTTCAGCCAAGCAGCCAGCTCCATTTCACTGCACACCCACTGCAGGTAGAGCTCCATGTGGAGTATAGTGGGAGTTACGGCCTTCACACCACAGGAACTTAAACTTCAGCGGTGAGACAAGGCAAACAGGTGTGATCAAAGGAGATCCCTTTAAACTATATCCTTTGAAAAATAATTCTTTTTCAAAATCATTCTAAATACAAACGGTGTTTTGTCCCAAATTCACAAGAAAAAATACTCCAAGCTTATAAAGCATTTACATATTCGTATTTCCTTGCAACTTGTTGAGATTAGTGGATGTTGAATAATGCATTTTTATTTACAACTTTTGTTTCAGGCCTTCTGGTGGAAGATGGCAGATGTTGACTTAAGTAAACTAATAATAATAATAATAATAACTTAAAATTAAAAATTCCTTTGGAAGAAGAGCATGAAACAGTGGCAGAAATGCAGTTATTCTAGAGAAGGCACATACATGTAAACAACGACTGAGCTTTAAGGGTCAAAATGAAGGAATCTTCCTTGATATCTTCCCCAGTCCTTTTAACCAAAACCTCAGTCTCAATCTTTTCTAAGAAACAGGATAAAATCTGAAGTCCTGTGCATTTATGTCTATTTTAAGTTGTGTGTTGGGAAAAAAAAATCTCTATCCCCCAAAGTTGTAATATCTGAAATGTGATGACTGCTTTTGAATAGACTTGCGTCCCACAAGAATGTCATGCAGCGGGTGATACAGACTGCAGCCTAGGATGAGACATAACTCCAGTTTTCTTGGCCAGTACTTCAAGACGTGATACTGATACCCAAGTTGTGTGATTCCAAATTTAATCATCTCTACAGGAGGAATAAAGGAACTTATGATTTAGTGTACGATTGTGTGTATCCTATGATTCCACAATAAACAGTTTTCACAGGTCCTCAGAAATGCAAACCATTAAAATCTGCAAAGAGATTCAGTAAGAAGAATTAACACCCTCCTCTGATTGGATTTGTGATTTCCCTACAGTTAACCCTCTACATCCAGAGGCGTCACCTTCTAACACCAGTACATTACCCTCAATCTCAGTAACAACGCCAGGAAACAGCTCCCAGTTTCAAGGTATGACTTCCGTGTGCATGAATGGACATGTGCTTTCCTTGACCCCTTCTCACCAAGAAAACCCTACAAATCTTTTTTTTTTTTAACAGCTTTATCGAGCTATAATTGAAATACAAAACAAAACTGCACATCTGCAGTAAAATAGGGACACAAGGAAACTTTGAAAGTGATAGATAACGTCTATTACCTTGATTGTGGTGATAGTTTCACAGGTAAAGGCATTTGTCCAAATTCATCAAACTGTATACATTAACTCCCTACCAATCTTGATTTACAAAACAGAGCTCTTTCAGAATGAGAGAGCTTTTTTTCCACTTGAAGCATCATACCTAGAGATGACAGAGGCTTACTTAAATGGGGGTGGGGGAGAGGATTGTGAGGATTGGCATACATTAACCAAAGGTGACTTACTGTTTTTCTTTCTTAAAATAATAGGTACTGAGGATGCAAAAAATGCAAGCTCTTCTTCAGCCAGCCCCTCTTACTCCAGTGAGTAACAGATGTACCTTCATTCGTGGCAACAAATACGCAAAATGTTTGAATGTGGCTAATAATAGAGAGGATTTGATTATTGACAGCCTTTTATCAACTTTACTAAACCTGCAGTTTCATTATAATCCTACCTATCGTCTGCTTTGAGAATTTCCTACTATTGCATCTAGTTTTAATGAGCACACCTTTGGGATTTTTTTCTTACCCTAGTCCTAAGCAATTACCACCAAGGGTCAAGGTGAATTGATGAGACTAGTCCCAGATAAGCCAAAGGGCATAGGCAGAGAGCTCCATAAAAGTGAATTGTTCACCTTCACAGAACTTTACCTTATGTTAAAAATGGCCTTTAAAGAAATACTCCATTTTAGCAAAAACATATATATATCATGTAACATATATGTATGTTCTAGGACTGAATAGAAAAAAATCCACTCATTTTCCTAGAAATTAAGAATAAGATGAATGTATATGAAGTCAATGATAAAAGATTATCTAGGTTTAGGTAAAACCATTCCATTCAACAAGTCAACATTGCATTTATCGACCTGTTAATTCAAGGCATCTTCATTTTGGGAGACATTCATCATCTCGCTCAAGGTCTAATATGAAACAAATATTTAACTATAACTTTGGAAGTATAAACCATCCTATAGAAAATTGGATAAATACAAGGAGGACATATGCAAGCAGATGAGAAGACAGCGCTAAATAATAACGAGGCCTCTACACCTCTGGTTGTACGGCTATATGACAGCTTCGTCTTTTCATCACTGTTGTTTTAACCTGGGCAGGGATTGTCACAATAGAAGACAGATGCTAAAAACCAAACCAAAACAGCCAGACCCTCCTCTGAATAAAAACTCACCCCGATTTACTGTCACAACTCCACTCCCTCAAATGTATGTGCACGAACACACGTACATCTTTCTTGAACCGTGTGCTCATTTTTAGAAATCATATCCACTCTGATATCCATTTATGTCCACTTATGCTATTTTATACCTTTTCTAGTTTTAAGATATTATTATGGAAAGATAAACCATAAGTGCACAGGCAGAGAGCTCCTTAAAAACAAATTATTCACCTTCACAGAACTTTAACTTATGTTAAAAATGGCCTTGAAAGAAATGCTTCATTTTAGCAAAAACATATATATCATATACCATATATGTGTATTCTATGACTGAATAGAAAAAATCCATTCATTTCCTTAGAAATTGAAAATTTCTGAGTTTTTTAGGAAGCCAACATCATGACTAGAGCAGTTCCAGTATGGGATAGATAGATAGATGATAGATAGGTAGGTAGATAGATTGATAGATAGATAGATAGATAGATAGATAGATAGATAGATAGATATTCCAGCAATCTTTTTATGAAGTAGTAAGGATATAATGTGTGAATGTGGGTCTGACCATAGTCTAGAGGACATCTTCTGCTTCTCCAGTCTTCCATCTCCCCACTTTTCCAGTCTCTAAGAAGGTGAGAAAACCAGCTCCCTTACGTTTGGAACTTTATTTCAAAAGGCTGCAAGACTGACATCAAGTGGATCCGTCAGAAATGACAACTAGAGTAAAACCTCTGAATCAGATAAATCTTCTTTGCTGAAAATATAGTATGTTTAATAGAGTGATGTTTGAAGAAGGGAGGATGCATGCGTGCCTTTGCTCTGTAAATTCTTTACGGTTAAATTCAATAGCCACTCTAATTGACAACGTCTTCAATACTTTTTAGGTATTATTTTGCCAGTGGTGATTGCTTTGATTGTAGTGACACTTTCTGCATTTGTTCTTGTGGGTTTGTATCGAATGTGCTGGAAGACAGACCCAGGTAGGTAACAGGGTTTTGTTTCATTTTGTTTTCTGAAAGGTGAATATATGTTCAATCTAAACTCGAATTTAAACTCAAGGGGAGAGGAGGATTACAGAAAGAAATAAAATGCCCTATTGCTTGATCACAGAAATAGAGGAGAAGGGGCAGAGAAACCCACTGAATGCTGATGAATGTAAGGGGTGAAGATTACCTGCTAGTGGCAGATATTATCAAATATGGACAGATTCTTTTTCATGAAATAACCCCCGTTTTGTGAGTGGCCAGGGGATTATGGTATGACGGAGGCATAAAACGACACACCTTCACTGTAGTGAAGAATTTTTCCACTTGCATGTGACAGAGAATAGAGGTAAGCGTTGCTAAGAATTTAGCTGAGGGGCCCACAATCTCAGGGAGAGCGTTCTATGACTTCGGCCCTCCTGGGAGGCACAGCTTCCTTCCAAGGAAGGTGTCTTCCGTGGCTGTGTGTTCTGCTAATTGATTCAGCTCCTCAGGATTGAACATGATTGCGATTTTTAGTGGGCTTTTAGCTTGACAGTTCTTTCTTATCCTCCTTAATCTCTCCAGTGACGTTTAAAGTCTTTCCTCTTTTCTTTAAAATAGCACCGCTGCTCTCAACTACAGAGAACAAACTGAGAGATGCTGGGGGGGGGATGGGTGAAATGGGTGACGGGGATGAAGGAGGGCATGCGGTGCTGAGCATCAGATGATGTATGGAAGTGATGAATCTCTAAATTCTACCCCTGAAACTAAAATTAATTAATTATTTAACTACTTAATTAATTAATCGCACTGCTCTCTTTTACATCCTCACTCTGTTTTTCTTTTTTTTTTTTCTCTCTCTTTGCGGTTTCATCTTCTCCCTCCTCTTAAATATTTATGGTTTCCATAATGGCATTATATTTTTATTCTTTTTTAAATAAATTTTTTTTATTTTAAAATAGACTGAGATTTACAGAAAAGTGACAGGGATAGTTAGAGAGTTCCCATACACCACCCTGTTTCCCTTATTATTAATATCTTACAGTAGTATTGCTATATCTGTCACAATTAATTAACCATATTGATGCATTGTTATTAGCTAAATCCCTACCTTATTCAGATTTCCTAAAGTCTTCATTCAGTCTTTTTTCCATCCCAGATACTTGAGCTTCTCTCGAAGCACCTTCAGTTCCCATGGCTTGGCATTCCCCTCTCTTGTCTTAAACATTGACCTATCTTTCTATTCCAGACCCGAGCCCTGGCTGTGTAATGTAGTGTCACGTCCCCGTGCCTTCATCCGTGCTATTCCCTCGCCTAGAACATCTCGCTCACCACTTAACTTTTATAACATAACCAATCTCCAATCTATCCATGAAAGATCTAGCTCACACAGCAACTGAGAGTATCTCTCTATAACACACCATCTCCTTAAGAAGAATAGAGTGTTTTCTTCTAATTGCACAGAATTTTGTGATATTATTCATCACATGATCGTGGAGTTACTTCTCTAGTGCCCGCTGCCCCTGCAAGATGGGTCTTAGTTCTATTGGGGTTGCTATCACAAAAAATTCCTTGGGCAGGGTGGTTTCAACGACAAACATTTCTCATGGTTCCGGAGGCTGAGAAGTCCAATCAAGGCGTCCTCACATCTGATGTCGGACGAGGGCACTCTTCCTGCTTTCTATACAGCCACGCTCTCACCGTGTCTCCACGTGGCAGAGGGGACAGGAGAGCTCCCTGGGGTCCCTTTTATAAGGGCATGAATTCCATTCGTGAGGACTCCACCCTCATGACTTAATGCCCTTCCAAATGTTCCATCTCCTAATATCATCCCATTGGGCATTAAGATTTAACAGATGAGGGCGCCTGGGTGGCTCAGTTGGTTAAGCGACTGCCTTCGGCTCAGGTCATGATCCTGGAGTCCCGGGATCGAGTCCCACATTGGGCTCCCGGCTCAGCAGGGAGTCTGCTTCTCCCTCTGACCCTCCCCCCTCTCGTGCTCTCTCTTCCATTCTCTCTCAAATGAATAAATAAAATCTTTAAAAAAAAAAAAGATTTAACAGATGAATTTTAGGAGAACAGAAACAGTCCATAACATCAGGCAAGCCCTCCAAGTCACACACCACATAGTGTTCACATTGCATTGTGCATAATATATAGCAGAACCTTACTAGATGCTTGTCAAAATAAATTTTTAAATTTCCAATAAAATAGAACCTTCCTTTTCTTCACTTCAATTCTAAATATTTCACTAACAAGAATACCACCTAAGTCTCATCTCCTGTTAAGAAGTAAAAACTGATTATTTTTATCTTTATTTTTTTATATATATATTTATTTATTTGAGAGAGAGAGAGAGAGCATGAGCAGGAGGGGCAGAGAGAGAGAGAATCTCAAGCAGACTCTGCGCTGAGTGCAGAGCCTGTCATAAGGCTCGTTCTCACGACCCTAAGGTCACTACTTGAGCCGAAACCAAGAGTCAGATGCTTAACAGACTGCACCACCCAGGTGCCCCAAAATTGATTAATTTTAGAAGATATGCAAGCCACACTCTTCTTTACCCCATGAACAGTGTGCCCCCAGGATACCAAGGGATGCTGTTCCTACGGCCAATCCCTGACCATGCACGGCACAAAGTTCAGGACAGGAGCGTGACAGTACAAGACAAAGTTACACAAAAAACCAGTAATGTTCATTTTAGCTCTTATTGGAAAATAAGCAGAAAACAAATAAATGCCTTTCCCTTTGGGAGTTAGTGAATAAACTTCTTAATAATGTCTGAAATATGTTTCCTTAGTCAATTTCCAGAGGGGAAATAGCAATTTTATAAATCAGTTTAATTTCTCTAAGTCTCTAAACCACCAATCCTATCTTTTATGGGAAATCGACCATTCCAAGGTGAAGCCTGTGGGTGTTGAATATGTAGGATAGGTAAAAAAAATTAATGTGCTAAATCCATTTTTAAAAATATCCTGTACTGAAAGACTGCTTTGCATAAGAACATTTGCAAATAAGTTATTTGAAAAGTTGACATTTTCTATTAAAGAAGATGAATTGGATGAATTGGATCATTCAGGGAAAGATATATAAAATCCCTACCGCTATGGAGAGTTATTGTGGAGGCATATAATACTTTATAACAAAGTTCAGCAATTATACAATTATCCAAATCTATTTGGTTATTGTTAACTTTGCTTTCCAAACAGAATTTTACAGAATTGTTTTTAAATTAGCACCATTAGATACCCATAGTTAATCTCTCTTCAAGTATGTGGGTGAGACTTCATCAAGTTCAGAAAACTTGTAAACCCTCTCTGCTTTGTGGAAGACAATATGAATCAGAGATTGTGGTACGAAATTATCTAGCTTACCTAGATAATGTTGACAGTGGTCTGAGCTTTAACCCAAGGAAGAACAGCATATATGTAGAAGATAGTCTGTTGGTATGCATCTCTTTGCTAATGAACCCATATTGCAGTATTCTAAGGAAAAATATTAGAACAGGCACGCAAAGAAGTATCAACTCATTCTGAAACAGGGTTATGAGCATCACGAGTGATATCATACATAACACTTAAAATAGGAATAAAAAATGCTGCTAAAATCCTACTGGTGTTGGGAAGACAAAGTTAGATCGAGTTGGTGAACAACATATGGTGCCATGAGTTAAGTCCTAGGGATTAAGAGTCATGATGGCTTATCTTTGCCAAGGTGACAGAAATAGAAGTAGCCAAAATATTAGTGGAAATCAAACTCTTTATAAAACAATGATGATCACCGCCAGGGAATTATATTTCAAGGGCACATCCCAATGACAAGGGCTACATTAGAGGTGAAAGGAAATCCAAGAGACAAAAGTTGAGTAGCAATGGAAGAAAACCACAGCAAAATTGGGAACAAAACAGGGGGACCCCAAGCAATTACATTAGTTTGCCTGATGCGCCACAGATTAATGATGCAAGGTTTGACCACCAACATATCCTCCCTAATGTCCAAGGGTTTGTGCGAAATGAATCATTCTGAATTCTCACTCTACACCCCAAATGTCTTCTACCAGACCCTGGTGGAGCAGCCCAGCAAAACGGACAAAACATTAGTTACAGTTAGTAGCCTCAGTGACATTTTGCAGAGCACTTTTGAGAGGCCGAATCAGTGGGCTCCAGATGCAATTAGAAATAACGTCTACATTGTTGTTCACCACAAATACAGTGATTTGTGTCTCCAGAAAGAGCAGTGTATAAAGGAGAGCCAAAAATTCAATTCTCTGGTATAAAAAGGTAATTCGATACTTTGAGGAAAATTTTTTTCAGAGATACTGAAATAAGCTAAGACATTTTCTGGTGTCTGTGGGATGTGTGATAATGGATAGTAGTTTCACATAGCGATATGAAACTATAAGATTAAAATTAGTCCAGAACTAAATTCAGCGGAGTTGGCCTACTTAGGACTATCCCATGAATGTATCAGTCATACCTGAGGAATAATAGGAACCATATCTGATAAAAAGGCCAGTGGGGCTGCAGGGGAGATAAAAAAGTTACAAAATGGCTTTATAAACATCTCTGCACAGAAAGTAGCAGGGGTCTTGGGGTTGTTTTTGTTTGTTTGTTTGTTTTTATAACCAGGCTTCTCACAGCTTTAATAACTATTCTCTCCTCCCCTAGGCACACCGGAAAATGGAAATGACCAGTAAGTAGCCTCATCATTTTTTTTCCCCAGAAGCTCTGACCCCCATTTATATAGGGAAAAAAAATTAATCTTCTACTTACACTTTTTTGGGTTTGTTTTTTTTGAAGAATTTGTGTAAAAAGCACAAGAAGCAGGGTTTGGCTGTTTGTCAGTACTCTCTCTGAATCAACAGAGGAATTCCAACAACTAAAAAGGAAGATTATTCTTAAGCTTAGATAAGGTAGTAAAATGGGAAATCAAAAGGTGAAATGCAGGGGTGCCTGGGTGGCTGTCAGTTAAGCGTCCAACTCTTGACTTCAGTTCAGGTCATGGTGTCAGGGTCGAGAGATCAAGCCCTGTGGGCTCCACACTCAACAGGGAGTCTGCTTGGGATTCTCTCTCCCCCTCTCCCTCTTCCCCTACCCTCACTTGTGCTCTCTCTCTCTCTTTCTCTAAAATAAATAAATAAAAATAAAAATAAAGATGAAATGCAAAGACAGAAGAATGAATATAAATAACTATAAGGAAATATCTCATAGAAAACATACCTAGAGTTTTAAAATAGTTTTCCCAGTGAAATTTTCAGTATGTTTATCACAGGGAATAATCTTGCCTGCATCTTGAGACCGCTCTAAGGTGGCTTTATCTTAGCAGTAGATGGTTTATTCTATTTTGACTTTATTAAAACAAAAAAGTAGTTGTTACCAATCCAGCCAGCTGTTACAATCAAGGTTCTATAAAGAAACAATTGTTTTAATGTCAAAAACAAGTTTTGTAGTTAAAACTTCTTTGTTGGCCCGAATTTGCAGCCTGCCTTTATGTAGCTGGTTTTGTATGTTCATCAGATAGTGGACTTTAAAAATAATATCCTTAGGTCATCTATCCTTCTTTGTTAGAAATAGTGTCTCTTGAGATGTCCAAGTAAAGTAATCTGGGTTTGAAACTGTTTAGAATCTGAGAAAGGATAGGTGGGAATTCCTGGTTCGAATGGACAGCTCAGACACTTTACTGCAGTATCTAGGCCCTCATGAAAAGGGATATCCCCAGAACTCAGCATTAGCCCTGAAGGCTTGGAAACATCCCTCTGTCTTCCCTTTCATAATTCAGGACTGGAGACCTGTGCGACATGGACCTTGTGAGCAGTGTTTCACATGACCCGTTTTTGTGTTTGATTTATCTATCATTGCTTAACAGTGTGACAGGAACTTATTGGCTGGATTCTAGAAGTAGAAAGTGCTATAAAAGTAAATATATGTCTGCATGTAAAAAGACACAGGTTTTGCCATAGAAACACATAAAAATATATATATGCTGGAGTATCTTCTGTTTATACCATGTATAATTTTTTTCACAGACAGACAATGCTAATTACGGTGGTGTTGACTTATGTTTTCTGTTCCAAATAGACCTCAGTCCGATAAAGAGAGTGTGAAGCTTCTCACTGTTAAGACAATTTCTCATGAGTCAGGTAAGCTCCCAGATTGTGGATTAGCTGAAAATGGTTATTTCAAATTCTAACTTGGATTTTGTCCAGGTGAAACACAACCAAAAAGCATAATTTCTTTAGAAATAGACAATTAGTAACTCCCCCACAATGCAAAATTCTCCTATACGGAGAAGATGAGTCCTAGAAATATTGTTTTTTGGTAAGATCGTTAGACTATTGTACTTCTAGAGGTTGCTTTTTATAATATGAATATGTTCCAAAGAAGGGGTGGTAACTCAAGATGTGTTCTACTCTGCGGTAGTAGCAGAAAGAACATTAAATGTACTACATGGTTTTTATTATTGCTGTTGCTGTTTCATTTTTGGTAACAGCTATCTATAGTCAACTGGAACCAGGATTCATCAGGTAAAATGTAAATCCTACTTTGTATCATTTCATATAATTTTAATTGAGCTTCCCAATGAGGAGAGAACACAATCTCTTGTTGATAAAATTTACATTTTTTTTCCAATTTCTTATGTTTTTAAATTGGATTTGAAATGTGTAAGTTTTTCAAAATATAGGTGTGATTTGTATGAATTATATCTGCATCAAGAGTAATGAAAAATGAGGTGCCAGGTAGCTTTTAAAAATGAAAAAGCACAGATTTTTTTTCTTCTTTTGAGTAGACCAAAGATTTAAAACCTCAATATTACAAAACAGATATATAAAAAATAATTATTCGCTCTAGAAAACAATCCATGTGGATCTAATTTAAATACCAAGTTACATGGGAACATTTACAATATTCAGTCCCCCATTTTACCTATACAAAATAGTCACAGAATACAGATGGTATGTCAGGTGAGAGCTATTGAATAATAAGCTCCGCTGTACATATGTAGCAAAAAACAATTTTGTCAAACAAAAAGCAATCAGTATTGTCCCAATTCAAGAGCAAGATATCAAAGGCTGAATGTGGTCCCAACTTCAGGTGGGAAATTCTAACGAGAACAAACTACAACATGCAGGCAGAAGCCTTGAAAACTGAGGGTACCCAGAATCTGCAGAGACGTGCCCAGGCCCCTCGTGAGAGTCATTTTCCCTTACGAGAGACCTTCTTCATTCTTGTATCTCTTCTACTCTTTGATGCACACATTCCCTTTATTCCCACACAGTTCTCTTGGAGGTAACTATCTGAATGGGCAAAGGAGTAAAATTCATTCATAGGATAATTGTAAACCACTTACAGTTTTCCCCCGACTATTCACCAGTCTTGACTAAATTGCCAAGCCTATTTTACCGGGTCAGGGAGGAGCAGCTTACATGTGAACTAGTCTTAAGTAAGGATCCTGAAGGTGACCACACGATTTGCCAAGAAAAGTTCTCAGAATCTGCCTGTGGCTTGCAAGTCAGCATCACAATAATTTCATGCGTTCTCCTTACTCTGGTGAGGATTTAACAAAACACTCTGCAGCCCCCAGGCTCTCTGAGCTATGGGAGCCCCTGGGTCCGTGTAGGAGCCCCTGGTTATCCTTGTGAGGAGAGGGCTGGGATTAGGACCACCTGCCCTACTCCCCATTTCTACCAGGGAAATGACAACTGACACCCGATTTGACGCTTGGGGGTAGGAAATTTCCAGAGAACCTTGTTTCCTGGTTGCAAATTTAATATCTGAGTCTTCTTTAAGGCCCAGGGAAAATTCTACATAAACTGGTTTCTCCCACTCCCATAGTCACTGCGGTAACAAGTGAAGTAGACTATGGGGGATAGTTAAGAAGACCCTTAATTCTCTAAGATTCCTTTTCATCATAAGTACATTTTCAGGTCACAGGGCTAAGGAGGAAATATCATCATGAAAATAATAAAATCTATTCCCTGGTCTTTTTATTTCTGCCAACCTCAACTTAGGAATCATACCTCTTTTAATGAGATAATCTCTCAATGGTCAACCTAGCTGATTACTATGGAAGATATTTGGTGATAGGGCAAAACTGCAATTGCTCATTCAGAGTAGTTTCAATAGTCTAGAATTAATAAGCTAAAACATAATGATCTCCAAATGTTGTTTATACTACAATTTTTACTAAAGTCTGTTTCCTGAAACACTCATCAAAAAATCTCTCTCGCTTCCTTTTAAATGTATTCAAATATGCTTTTTTAAATAAAACTATGCTCACTACACTCAACAGAAGTTACATTGTTATAGTTATTTTACCTAAACATCTTTTGCACAACCATGACATTTTCCCTAAAATATAACAAGAATAAAATCTGAAATGAGTAAGTTTGATATAAAAACACAGGCTTAGCTCAATTTTCCACTATCTCCTATATAACAATTTTTAGAAATACAGAAAAGAATCTGATAGAACAAGTATCTGACTACCTACCACTCAGAATTGATGATTGTTACATTTTATGTTATTTGCTATGGCCGAAGAAATGCAGTGTTAATGTGCCTAAGTGGTAACAAAATGAAATTTGAGATTCAGTGGCCATAAGAACTCATTGGATTAGTCAGTACTTTAATTTATAAGCTCTGGTATTGTATCTCAGAATAAACTGTGCCATTTTGGAGGTCAATAAATCATGTTTCCAAGGAAACAGAGCTCTACAGAAACCCACCTTTAGGGGAAATGCCAGTGGATGCTAAAGTGTCTGGGTTTCCAGAAGCCTCCAAGAGCCATGGTTTTTGTTCTGATCATTTTCTCCTAATAAGATAGTTCCTTACTCCAAAGTTTCCTCTGATTAGGCCATGGTATTTATCCATGCACATTCCTTGCTTTCTTCAAGTATGTTCTCTCTCAAGCGGGTTCTTCTGCTGAAAATGTAACCCATAAATGTTTAAAATTTGATTATTTAAATTAGGAGTTTTCTTTAATGTGAAGGAAAAAGGTTGCTAGAGTACAATAGGAATCTGCTTTCAGAAACAAATAAGCACCAAACATGGTAGATCGAGGAGTCCTTTATGAGAACATACAAGATCCCATTCAACTTTAGTAAGAAATCTTGCTCAGTTAAACATCACCATGATTGACTGCAAAACATGTATGTGACAATGATGCATTTTAAACATGATTCCCACTTAATGCACATCTCAGAAAGTGAATATATGTTGTCTTATTTTTAATATCAAAGACTATAAGAATTATGAAGAAAAATTGCTTAAATTAATTAAAGAATACATAACTTCACAGAAGAAACAAAGCATAGTATCTTTGAATTTAGTTCTAAAGCACTACTTGATTTTGAACCATTTGGAAGAAGAAAAAGCAGATCCGAATTCATTATAATATTCCTCTGTTTAGAAAACTGGTAAGTTTGTATTACCTAAGATGAAGTTCAAACACTTTAGCATGTCTACAAAGGCCTTTTCCCTTGTTCAGTCTGTGAACCACTTACTAACTCATATTCTCCAGACACCATTCATCTCTGACCCCTGTCTTCCTTGCTGAACTCAAGCTCTTTTGAAGGAAGAGATGGTGCCTTGGTCCCTTTTGTCTCTCTTTCCCCTCCACCACTTCACCATTATGGTAATTATACATTATTAGTATATTATTAGCATGCTAATACTAATTAGTATGTTATGGTAATTATTAAATGTACAGTCACTTTTTTTTGCTTATTTATTTTTACAAATAACAAAAGAAATGTGAAGTGTGAAGATGAGCAAAAAGATCAAAAGATTTAGAAAGTCATACACAGATCAGCTTCTGTCTTCTCAGCCCTTCAGTGTTTGGCCATTCCCTACATTTCCACCAAAGCTTCCCTGACTGTCTTCGGTGTACATGGTCTTTCCCTTTTCTGATCTTATTTTTTCATTTGGCAAATCAACATGTATCACTGTCTTGTAATATCTCTTCATAACTTATACCGCCATTTTAATATTAGACCACATTATGCATAATAAAGAATAGGGAAAACTAGAGAATAAAAAAGAATTAAAAATTACTCATGAAATCCAACACAATGCCATCACTATTGGCATTGGTGTATTTCTTTCCAGTTGTTTTTTATCTAGGTATGAGTTTCATTTGCTTTTAATATAGACATCATTATTATAACTTATTGGATTCATACTGTGATTGAATCTTTCTCATATTTTCTATTCCCAATTAGACAGCACTTGGAAGGAGATATTAAGAATCAGAATGATTTTCATATGATTTGCTTTAGAGGACTCTGACAAACAGTAGGGGTTCAATAAGTGTCTATTTTTTTCACTTCTTATTCCTGTACTTCATAGCCGTGGATTCCAGGAAGTGCTGTGCTTTCTGCAAAATAATGATAGTGAGCAAAAAGTTGTTCTGGAAGGCGGCTGGGAGGACTGTCGCTCTATGCCCGGCATCTCTCAGAGCACAGCACTAAGGGGTTCTTAAGGGCGTCCCAGGTTTGTTCTCCTCATTGGTCTCTGGCACTATTTATTATCACCATGATAGTGCTGGTGACAGGTGACATCAACAGAGTTCCCAGAAACAGGTTTCTAAATGACAGATAAAACCTGGAGCAGAACAGTGACATTTATTCTCAAAGCCAGAAACTTTGCCCCATACTGCTTTAGGATAGTGTGACTGATGTTGATATTTGAATCTATCTAAAAGACACATGTAGTGTGAAATGTGTTGATCATGGATTCAGGGGCTTATAAAAACACTTGGGATCTTCAGCTTCCCATCAGCCTAGGGCAATATTTATATTGGCAGATGGAATAACATGTTATTTTGAGTAATACCCCTTGTGCTGCTCTGTATATCACCAAAAGGTTCATCTTGGCCTCTAAATTCATTTTCACAAAGCTCTCACTCAATTATTTAAACAGAGTACCTTAGGATGGCTTCCTGATAAAATGGCAGTTTAAACATATAACATAGTTTTGCTTAGGTTCTGGGAAAAAGCAAAAATCTATACCTCATTCCCTAGGGTGCCTCTCTTGTTAACTCACACACACACACACACACACACACACCCCACTCCCAGGGAGTTAGTCAGCATTGCTCCTTTAGGGTGAAAACAGATGATGGTGGAAAAAAGCTCATAAACCTTGCTGAACAATTTCCAGGCAATACCAAGAGACAAGGTGTGGCTCTCATGACATTCTTGCAGGGAAATTGGACTTCCCTGGGAAAATAAAAAACAAGCCAAGAAACTTTATTTTCACCCTTATTTACCCTCCGAGCTTATAGATCAAAATATATCTTCTGTTTGTAGGTGAGCACTCTGCACAAGGAAAATCCAAGAACTGACAGCTTGATGAATCCTCCCCACACCTGGGCAATAAATATGTAAGTTTTTTTTTTTTTTTTAATTTCATTCACTGAGATGCTCATTAGTACCTGCTTTGTTAGAGGGCTGCAGCTTAGATTATTTCAAAAGACTTTTATAAGCTGGAAAGTTAATGGTTTGTGTCAGGGAAACCATTGTCCATTTGTCTAACAACAAACTCTAAGAAGACTTGCCAGAGAAATGCGTATATTGGGGGCTGTAGAAGATTCTTCCAGTTGCCTTGCCTACCTCAGAAATGACACAGTTTACTCTGCCTGTTGGTAATGCTTTCATATAAATGCAGTTTGCCTTTATAGTCAGTATATACACACTAACAGTGGCGGTTAGACAGGGTTGGTTCTATTGCTAACGGAGGACCCAGAATGACAACGCTTGCAAATTTTCAGTTCATTGCAGGAAAAAGATATGATACAGCAGCTGCACTGAAGTAAGGATAGGCATCACAGCCAAAGGCAAGTTCAGGGCAAGGGGTTCCGAGGAGGCGGGCAGGAGGTCCATCTGTCCTCCCTCTGTAAAGACTATACTAGGATATACTTTCTCTGTGGATGCAGGAACCGTGGATGTGTACACAAAGCACCTCAAATAAGGTGATCCAAAAAGGAAGTCTCAGCTGGGGTTTCTTATGCCCAGCAGGTCACAGGGGCATAATGTTGCTGTATAACTAGTTGAGGGACAGAGCCGGCCAATGTCTCTATGAGAACAGATGCAAATGAACAATGTCATTACAGCAATTGTGAATCAATAAATAATTGAAATCTCCCAAAACTATGGTTATGAGCAACACTGTTATTCTGCATGTCTTCCGCTTTGACCAGGAGTCAGTGCAATGCAGATATATTTTTTTATTTCAGTAAAACAGCTCAAGCCAGGTTCTTGCGTTGTGGAATTAACCCTCTCGGTTTAGCATGGGATTGTCTTTTGCTTTCCTAGAATTGGGTAAGGTCTTCTTCTGATTTTAATTTAGTTTTCACAAGAAGCATTGATTAAGTGCCCTCACAATTAGTGTTCGATGCTTTTTAGAACTTGCAGAAGAATTTACCCTTTGGCAACTAAGAGTAAAAAAAAGCAAAAACCAAATCAATATGTATGTGCCCAGAATTGACCTGACCACACTGGTAGGCACTCTGAGTAGTGTCCAGAGGGAGGAACATTATTGTTTCATCCACTCCCTATGCCTACTACCCAACCTCTAATACAGTGCTGTTACAGATGCGTAGAGAGTGCTTGTTGAGTAAACGATGCCTGCCATGCTTCTCTGGCCAGTAGCAGGAGATGGAGACAGAGCAGGGGCATCCAGACGTGAGCACCAGGATCACAATCCTATCCCTTTCTAGCCTTTAGGGTGGATTAGAATGAGAGGAATCTGAGAGTCTGCTTATCCTTTTGCTATGGACACTTTTAGATGCAAAGTTTGAGAAGTTGAGAAATTTAAGAAGTTTGCTGAGACAAGTGGTCCAAACCTACCTAGGACATGGAAAGCTTTCTTGCATACCCACTATGGTTTCTTGGCGTGAGCACCAGGATCACAATCCTATCCCTTTCTAGCCTTTAGGGTGGATTAGAATGAGAGGAATCTGAGAGTCTGCCTATCCTTTTGCTATGGACACTTTTAGATGCAAAGTTTGAGAAGTTGAGAAATTTAAGAAGTTTGCTGAGACAAGTGGTCCAAACCTACCTAGGACATGGAAAGCTTTCTTGCATACCCACTATGGTTTCTTGGTAACCTTGTGGCTAGTAAAAAGGTGCTTTCTAAATTATCAAAATGCTTAACTCTTAGTGACTAATCATCCAATTTGGAGGAAGACAAAGTCTTCTTTTCAGTCAGAAAGAAAAACTATACAGAGATAATTACTGTCCACTTCCCATTCCTTTCCGTTTTTTGTACTTTAAAAAATATGCCTAGCCTTTAATTTCATGTCTTTTAATTTGCACACATAAGTAGCTTTTGTTGCTCTTCTGTGTAATTTTGGAATTACATAACAAGATACTTTTTTTCAGTATATTTTCAGTATATTTCTCTTGGCAATCATTATACTTTGAATGTAGTAACCAATAAGTAGACTTTCTAGGTTATTAATGAGAAATCAGATATCAACTCAGAGATTCAGAATAAATAGGAATATAGTCATCAGAACTAGAAGATTTGGGAATAGAAGTTGAGAAGTCTGGATCTGTATGCAGATATGGAAGTTCACAGCGTTAAAAATTTTCATCTCAAAATCCAATTCCAGAATAGTTTAATGCTTGGTGCTTCATATATTGATCCTCTATTTTGTGCAGAGCATTATATTTAATGTGATTTGGCAGGGGAGACAAGACTTCCAAAATACTTATAATCTATGATCTTTGCCCTCTGCAAAGCTTTGCCTAGTGGAAACATGAAATCACATATAAGAAATAAGATAATAATTAGAGAAAAAAATTAAAAGTTATGTGAACATGATTGATACTGATGCATCAATTCGAACAGATTCTAAAATCTCTGAGACTTTTATACCAACAAGAGGAAGATTGATAAGGGTTTCAAAAAATATTATCTTTTCACTGCAGATGCATTGCTCCATTTAGGGATCATAATTTTTAAGAATAAGAAAAGGATTATTTTAGCTTAAACTTTCCCTGTATAATTCACTTTGGTCCCAACTATTGGCTGGTACCACCTTCAAAATAGCTATTAACGTAAAAATAATTCATGTTAAGTTTTGAAGGCCACCAGAATCAAAGATTAGAAATATATTAGTGATATGCATTTCTATATATATTTGTGGCTCATTTATCATGCAAATGTGCTGTTATTTTCTTCTGAGATTAATTCTCTTATGACAAGGAGTGGTAAGGATAACATAGCTAAAGGAATTGATTTGCTGTCACAAAGACAGACTTTCTATGCAAAAGTGCGGAGCAGGCAAAGTACATTTTTTTATTGATGCCAATAAATGAACAAATTGGTCCATAATGAGTGTGGAGGTGGGGACATTAGCTAATAATGTCTATATGGAAAGAGATATATAAAGAACTAAGTACAGAAAAAGAGAAAGAAAGAGTAAAAGAAAAATATGTATGTTTTATTAAGTAACTGATTAAAAATTTTTTTAAATGTAAACAATGTAAGGAAATCCAATGGAAAAGATAGGAACTCTATTATGTCATGATTTAAAATGTCCAAATATAAAAAAAAATTATCATAAAGAAAATTATGAAACAAAAAACAAATTGAGAAAATGTTTGGCATAAATATGAGACCACTTAACTAATATCTTAAATATACCAAAGACATTTATACATATTAGGAAGCAGAAAAATGAACAAAGGCCAGGAACAGGCAATTCATAGAGGAGGAAATAGAAATGGTAATATAAAATTACAGAAGAGTTACTATAATAATAAAAAAATGTGAATTAAGACCAAAAAAATTATAACCTTCAATTTACTTAAACTTTTTTTTCCTAATTTTTAAAAGTTATACTGGTGAAGCAAATAATATCATATGCTGCATTTTAAAGTATAAATTAGATTAATCTTTCTGAAGAACAGTTTGGTAGTATTTTCACCAAAGGACTTAAAATATTCACATTTGTCACCTAGTAACTTCACTTTTAGGAAACTTTCATAAGGACATTATTTGAAGTGTGATTAAACGTTAATATACAAAGAATAGTAGCGAACATTTAGAAACAATTTACATGTCTAATGGTATGGAAATTTCAAGTAAATTATGCTTCATCCTATCACTGACATTATATAACTTAGCAAAAGTAATTCTCAAGACAATTTTTAATTACATGCAAACATGTCCAAGGTATATGTTAAATGGGGGAGGGGACAATTTTAAAACTGAACAGAAAGCATTTGATTGGTCCACAACCAATTCTGTGCTATAGGAAAGGAGAGAGCTACTGTAACCTGCTTGCTCCCTCACCAGCAGGCTCTCTCTCCATTCTGTTCCAAGCCTCCTGACAGTTTAAGAAGCAAAGGGAGGGGGTGCTTGGGTGGCTCAGTCGGTTAAGCATCTGCCTTCGGCTCAGGTCATGATCCCAGGGTCCTGGGCTCAAGTCCCGCATCGAGTCCTGCATCGGCCTACCTGCTCTGCGGGGAGCCTGCTGCTCCCTCTTTTGCTCCACCCTGCTTGTGCTTTCTCTCTCTCTCTCTTCCTTTCTCTCTCTCTCTGAAATAATTAAATAAAATCTTAAAAAAAAAAAAAAAAAAGCAAAGGGAGTTTCAGATCAAGAACCAATAGTCTGGATAGACCAGTGGCTTATATGAAAATCTCATCCCACAGACCCTCAGAAGTATGGAACGTTACCCATTTTCAGTTTTCTCCCAGATACAATTCACTCAACTTCTGTCATTTCTCAATGGTGCCATGATAACTTAAAAGCATTTTTGTGAACTTCCAGAAGAGTTTAACATGTTTTTCAATTATTTTTCTTACATTTTAAGAAAAAATAGCAGGGGCTAAAAAAAGAAAACATCATGGAAGAGATCTATTTTCTCATCCTTGTTATGGCCCTAAACTAAATTCTTAATAATGCTTTGCACTGGGCCCCACATCTGTAAAACTTACGACAGGAAGATCTTTTCTTTTAAGACCATTTTGCTTCTTTGCTTATAAAGTGTTGTCAGTGTTAAAGAATCTATTATGATACTTTATTATAAAAATGATCATTTATTCTTTACAAACATCACAAATTTATAAAATTTTAAGGTTGTGAAACATTCAGTAACCATAAAGTCATGCATTATCATTATTGAAGACAATACACTAAGTTTAGAGAGATTATAACATTGGAAAGGAAGCAAATACTGATATTGGTACTTTCAAATCGAAACTTCCAACTAATGAAAAAAAATCATTAATGAAGCAAATGCCATCTCTTGAAAAAAGATTATCAATGTGGAGTATACTCTGATGAAAATGTCACTTTGTTCCCATATTACTTGCTGATCCTTGAAAAAAATAATCAGTATAGTATTAATCATGAGCATTAGCCTACTCACATAAATCCAGGTGTTTACCTAGATGGTCTGTGCTACAAACTCTTGACTTCACCTGGGAACTCACCTACAAAAGAGTCTGGGTCAGTTGAACAAAAAGTGACAGAGATCCTGCTCTTTGCCAAGTATGAGACCAAGTATAAACAGGGACATGACGTGTTGCTGTCCACAGGGGGCTTATAGAAGTGAAGAGAAATACACATAAGGAAGATAATTTTACTTTAATATGGTAAATAATAAAATAGTGGTATATAAAGTTAGACATGGTACCTTGAATTTAATGGCTAATTGCTTAGAAAAGATGGCAGTTGAGCTGAGACTTGTAAGATAAGAAACTGCATGTATATGAAAGAAATCAGAAACAATTGGTGGGCCTAGGGCTGTGCTATGCACATCTGCTGCTCGGTCAGTGAACTGTTAATACTGTTCTACGGTGAGATTAAGTATAGAAACTGAATACAAGCCTTTAAAAATCATAGCAATCTGATATTGTTGCAACATTCTATTCATGTTATTGTATTTTTTTAAATATCATTTTGCAGCTGATTAGAAATTTAAAAAAAATCTAGTCCTCACCATTCATAGTTTGAGATGCACTGGCCTAGAGGATACAGTTCAATGTCAGAAAGGCTAGAAAATGGGGCTGAAGCAGTAGAGGGCACAAGATCATGGGAGGTCTTGTTTTCCACGGTAAATCATCAAGGACTGCAGAAAACAAGAATAAAATACTTTTTCTAAGTAGAATAAAATGAGATTCTTTCCTCCTTCATTAATGTCATGCAGATATTTACTCATTTTGGGAGACACCCGGTCCTGCAACCTTTGATGTAAAATATCCAGGAAATCAGTTCCAGATTTGAGAGAGGGTCTGTTCTGCATGATCATTGAGCTCCTTCTAGAGCTACACCATGCCCTAGCATAAACTGGACCATTTGTCAGTTGCAGATACTCTGGGAGGACATCAGAAATACTCTGTTCTCTGATCCTTTCCATAGACTAAACTTGACATGGATCCTGTGGCCACTCCCTGATCTCTAAACCACTCCCCACCATGGCAGCCAGGGTCCAGCTTTACCCCACACAAAGCAGAAGTGTGACTAACCATCCCTACCAAAGTCCCTGCCTCCACCAACCATTCCATAAAAGAGCAGGGTGCAGGTCTCCACTCCTGGGACCAGGCGCACCCCACCCAGACTCTTGGGAACCGCCAGTCCTACCATCAATAGCAGGGCAACATCTTACCCCTGTCAGGTCAGGCCACTTCCCCTTTTCCACTTAGGCACAGAAGCCTCCATCTCCTGCTCCTTGTGGGGTCAACAGAGAAAGTTGTTTCTGCACTGCAAAGAAGAAAACCCCAAAGTCATAAAACAAAGCCCTGGCTCTCCTTCTCTCCTTCTTGTGAAGGAGAAGTAGAGATTTGTCTGTTCATGCTTTCCCCTCATAAGCACACAGCAGCAAAGCATAAAAGTTGCCAATAAATGTCTTCATTATTCACATTATCACCCCAAACAACAGACTTTGAACTGTGTCCCATTAATGATAGGGTAGAGCTAAGGACTTTAATCAGAAGAGGAATATGATGAGATTTGTGCTGAAGACACATCACTGAGTGTTTAATAAAGATTAATTCAAGAGGAGTAAGACTGGAAGCAGAGAAGTTAAAAAAACTGTTGCGATATTCCCTAAGTAAAGCACACGTGCTTCACCAGTTCTGCAGGTACAGTAGGGATGGTGATGAAGAGGCAGAATGGAATAGAGAAATGTCTGGAACGTAAACTTCTCCAGAGGTCACGATTGATTGAATGTGGGCATTGGGGAATGAGGAAGATTAGGAGTATAGATATGTCCACATTTCCAGCATGAGCGCCTGGGTGGACCATGGAGGTTACAGCAAAGATTAGAATTGTGCGGTGAGAAGGAACAGGTTTGGCAGGCAGTACACATGTTCCAAGACCCACAGTGGATGCCTAAAACCATGGATAGTACTAAACCCTGTACATACTATAATTTTTCCTGTACATACATACCTATGATAAGGTTTAATTTACAAATAAGGCACAGTAAGAGATTAACAACAATAACTAATACCAAAATAAAACAGTTATAAAAATAAATTGTAATAAAAGTTATGTGAATGTGGTTTTTCTCCCTTTCCAAATATCTTATTGTACTGTCCTCACCCTTCTTATGATGATGTGAGGTGATAAAATGCCTGCTTGATGAGATGAAGGTGATTGAGGTAGGTGCCGTGACATAACCTCGGGCTACTATTGACCTTCTGATCAATAGGTCAGAAGGGGGATCATCTGCTTCCAGTCCAAGGTTGACTGCAAGTAGTTGAAATCAGGAGAAACAAAACCACGAATGGGGGTGGGGGTGGGGCCACTGTAGTGTGTTTTCCTTTGGGACATGTTGAGTTTGAAGTGCTTGTGAAATGGTCAAGTGATTCTACTGGGTGGAAAAAATTCAGCAAGTTCCTAACATTTCTGAACAAGAAATGGCCCCTCCAGCATCTCTACTTCTTCACTTTCTTGGAATCTGAACTTTTTTTCCCCCCCTACAGGCTTAATCTTCAGCTTCTATGCTCCAGGAATAGGAAGGGAGACTCGATTTATGGACTCAGTCCCGACTTCCAGTTCTGCTCTCCAGTCTGTGCCAGTCGCCTGTCCCAATA
Source organism: Leptonychotes weddellii (assembly GCF_054177405.1). NCBI lineage: Eukaryota > Metazoa > Chordata > Mammalia > Carnivora > Phocidae > Leptonychotes > Leptonychotes weddellii. The sequence goes on from NC_138370.1 coordinate 103,782,789, forward strand.
AAGTGATGTTCAGATGACATGCAATAATTTCTTAGAATCTAAAAGAAGTCTGGGCCTCTCCTGTCATTTGAGACGTGAAAAAGCACATTACTACATTTTTTAGGAACATCCTTAGGAGATCGAGTTTTAGGAAGGACATTTGTGAGCAGTTAACCTGACAGCCCAGGCAGGTGGGTTCATGACAACATGATCTTCCCTTGAGTTTAAAGTTTCCAGAGCCGACAGTTCCTATCCATGGAGACTTCCCTATTTTCTTGGTGTTCTTATATGACATGATGTTTGTATTTATTGTTTTGTACTATGTTAATGCAGGGACAATTTGCAAGTGTATTATTAAATATTAGGTAGAAATCATGCCATGCGTCTTTGTACATAAAGATATTTTATTCATATTTTCATGTGTTACTTTTAATAAATAATTACTATATTCCACTCACTAAAAATATCATAATGTGACTGTGAAAATGGCAATGGTATTGTCTTCGCATAATTATGAATATTTGGGGGCTGATTATCTGAATATGAGAGCTCACTAATGAAAGGCGTCTGTAATAAGTGAGAAAGGAACAAAGGATTCACAAATCAGACTCCATGAAAAGGAAGTCAGTTTACCATTTCTCTGGTCTTTCTATTTGTAATTCACACTATGTGACAAGGATGTAAGGGCATTTATGACACTCTCTACTGCATTCATTAAGATGACAACAGGATTGAGATTTTTCATAATCCATTTGGTTGACAGTGTCTGTGCATTTTTAATTTTTTTCTAGAAATGCAATGATTTGTTCTAGCAATCATCATCAAATCTCCAGTTTGTAGAAACCAACACTTCATAAATACATAATTGTGATATTATTTCTCAGTGTATCACTTTCCTAAAAATACCATACGATCATAGCTGCCATTCCCTCAGGAGCAAATTTTTCTGTTGAAAGCTGACTGATCAACCTTGACCACTTCTTGGGTACAATGGATCAAAATGTCATGTTGGTTGAAGTTCTATGGAAAGCCTTGGAACTAAAGCCGCAGTGGCAGACAGCTCTTCAACTTCATGATTACCTAAGCTGCTTTCAATGCTGAATTATCTTAGTGACGTGAGTGCAGTGTAGTAGAGACAGAATGACGTATTTAAAACTGCTTTTTAAAATGTCATTTTTTGCAGTGTATTTCAAAACTTCCAGCTTTCAGAATTATATAAATAATCATCTTGGTTTTAGCTTCTTGATATCTGGACTATTTCTAATCAAGGACACTCAAGCAAGCATGTCTATATTACTGAATGGTGTCTCTGTGTTTTTTTGAGAAGAGAGATGGGGGATATGGGGACAGAAAAAAAGCAAGCAAGAAGGTAGAGAAAAAAGCAAGGATATCCAATACATACACTTCCCTTGAAAGATGCTTTGCCTATGATCAACGCCAACCTACAAGTCTTTAAATGGGAATAGCAAAGGCTGGAGGAGGCCAACCATGGAGCATTTGTCTCCAGAAGGAAAATATTCCAATACCCCTAGAATGCTGTACTGAGCTCCTCAACAGAAGCCTTGTTACACAGAATGTATTGCAAAGAAACAAACTTTTCTGCAGTTTAAATTACTGCAAGTGATATGTTATTCTGGCTTGTAGAAAAACCATTTACGTGACTTTTCATAAGTATTATTCGAAGAGAGTTTACAAGGATCAGAAGAGAGAAAGCTTTTTAATGGTCATAAAAGAATGAAATTCGTTCTAGTTCAAGAATTTTCCATAAAGAAGATGCTTTATACTAACAAATATAGCATTAAATCTTTAAAACAGTCAAAGTGAAAAGAGGATTGAAGACTTGGCGGAGATACTAGTGGCATTTTGTAGCACCAATCTCTTTCGTAGATAATGTCTGCATTTTGATAAATCAACTTAAAACTTCTGTTGAAGTAGGGTATTTTGTTTTCAATCCAAAATTATCATTAATCAGATTTTTTTAATTATCTGATTTAGATGATCTATTTTTTATGCCTGACTTATTATAATCTTTTTATTCTGATATACAGCTCAAATGTCACTGCAACAATAGAAAGGCTGTAGTTAGACCAAAGCTAAACCTTTTTATGTATTTATTCTGCATGACAATATGAATATAATTTAAGTCTATCAATAGTCAAAACATAAACAAGAGCTAATTAACTGGCACTGTTGTCATCTGAGAATAAGCAGATGTTGTTGGCCGACACAGTGGCTGTGATTAGCCAGCAGAGAAAGACTTCTAAATTCCCCTTGCTAAGCTGAAATATTCCATTACACATCTGACAAATCTGTGTCTTATTTCTTGTCTACCTGCCATCATGAGGATCAACTTAGGACGTGGACGAACCTTCAACAATGAACGTGCTAGCTTTCCCTGATTTTTCTCTGTTGAGCCCTACTCGTGATTATTCAAGATTTTGTGGGGTTTTAAAAAGAAAACTGGATATGTCCTTTAAAAGTTATGTTTTGGATGACACCTAGTCTCAAAACTATGAAACTGTTAATTATTACCTATATTCAAGATATCCATCATTGTGGTTAATTAAATAATAGTTATCCTGAGCTAAGAATTTATGATGGATTATCCACAGATCTTTCCTTAAAAATTTCCCCACCAACACAAACTAGATTTCTCATGTTTCATTAAATGAGTATACTTTGTCCTTGCTTCAAGGCGATTTGTCTGGTGGGTGGACCTGAATATATTTTCCTGTCTGGGTACTTTTTAAAAGAAAAACAGTTTTGATAAATAATGGAAAAAACATCTATCATGCCTACCAATGTTACATTCCTGAACTTGAAGTCAGAATTCTACTGAAGTGATCATGGACAATATCATTAGTTGCCTAACACCATATCCAACATTTACTACATGCCAGGCATTATGTTAAACACTTCACATTCATCATCTCAGTTAATTGTCACAATAATGGTAAGAAATAATTTCTAATATTATATTACTTTTTTCTTATTGTTGTTATCATCATAAGCATAAACATAAGCATATCCATTTTAAAGATAGGAAGCCAAGACAGAAAGTTACATAATTTACCCAGGTTGTACAACTAGTTAACAGCAAAAATTTAGATTCCAACCTAAATCCCAAATCCTTGTTCCTCATCACTATACTACTTAAGTCTTTCTAATCTAAGTTTATTTATCTAAAAAAAGGGGTGAAAGCATTATACTCCTGGCCATAGTTAAAAATGGGGACCAGATTTATCATCCCCCTATAAACAATTAAAAAACTAAACTACTGTTTCAGACAATGAACAAAAGGCAGAACTGGACCATGATCCATTAGAAGAGAGAAACAAAATTGTGAGCCCTATGAAGGCCTGACTTTGACACATTTCAGACCAGCTGCATAGAGGAGGACCATTAAGTAGAACCTGAGAATCACACTGGGTTGAGGAGACATAGATTGGAGCAAGGGGACTACGATAGCTGGAATTCAAGGAGCAGAGTACCAGACAGGAAGGAGCTACATAAAGACCTCCAAAAATCTGCATATAGGTGACTTTTTATCTGTTGATAATGGGATATTAAACTGTGCATATGCTTAGGGTAAAACTTCATGAAACCAGGCAAAAAAAAGCTGTAGCTGAAAATTCCTAGACATCATACAGGGCAGAAAGACATTCAGGGTCTGACAAGCTATATTGGAAAATCCTCATTGATCACCTTGATTGATGATCCCACAAGAGTCACACTTTAGTAGTCGTGCTAAAATACCCCTAGAGTAAAGGTGACTCTAGATAAACCCTAGAATAGCCTAAAAATAAACCCTAAAAGAATGAAAAAACCCAACATATTTAAAGACCTCCCAGGACAAGGTCTGACAATCTTTGATAAAGACAACAAAATACAGCAAAGCAACACATCAACAACATAAAGTTCCAAATAGTCACTATCCAATCTAAAATGATATAGATGCCCACAGAATGGGAGAAGATATTTGCAAATTACATTACAGATAAAGGGCTGATATCCAAGATATATAAAGAACTTCCCAAAGTCAACAGTCAAAAAAACAAGTAACCTGGTCAAAAAATGGGCAGAAGACATGAACAGACACTTCTCCAAAGAAGACATACAAATGGCCAACAGACACATGAAAGGATGCTCAACATCACTAGCCATCAGGGAAATACAAATCAAAACCACAATAAGATACCACCTTACACCAATTAGAATGGCAAAAATTAACAAAACAGGAAACAACAAATGTTGGTGAGGATATGGAGAAAGGGGAACCCTCTTACACTGTTGGTGGGAATGCAGGCTGGTACAGCCACTCTGGAAAACAGTATGAAATTTCCTCAAGATGTTAAAAATAGAGCTCCCCTATGACCCAGCAATTGTACTACTAGGTATTTACCCCAAAGATACAGATGTAGTGAAAAGAAGGGGCACATGCACCCCAATGTTCATAGCGGCAATATCCACCATAGCCAAACTGTGGAAGGAGCTGAGATACCCTTCAACAGATGAACAGATAAAGAAGATGTGGTACATATATAAAATGGAATATTATTCAGCCATCAGAAAGGATGAATACCCACCATTTGCATCGACATGGATGGAACTGGAGGGGATTATGCTAAGTGAAGTCAGTCAAGCAGAGAAAAACAATTATCATATGGTTTCACTCATATGTGAAACATAAACAATAGCACAGAAGACCATAGGGAAAGGGAGGGAAATCTGAAGGAGGAGAAATCAGAGAGGGAGATTAACCATGAGAGACTATGGACCCCGGGGAAAAAAACTGAGGGTTTCAGAGGGGTGAGGGGGAGAGGGTAACAGGGTGATGGGTATTAAGGAAGGCAAGTGTTGAGATGAGCACTAGGTATTATATGTAACTAATGAATCACTGAACACTACATCAAAAACTAATGATGTACTATACACTGGCTAACTGAACATAATATAAATAAATAAATAAAATTAATAAAATTTAAAAAATAAAATGATATAGATGCCCCCAAAGAAGTAAACTGTGAACTATAATCATGAGAAAAATCACTTGATAAAGAGGGATTCATAAATGATAAAAAGGATGGATACTTCACAGCTAATTCCAACAGGCTAGTATTATCCTGATAAGAAACCAGCCAAAGACATTACAATGAAGAAAAAAAAAACAAAAAAAACCCTATGGGTCAATAGCCCTCATGAACATAAATACCAAAAATAACCCAAACTATTAACTAAATATTAGCAACTAAAATTCAGCAATATAAAAAATATCAAGTGAAATTTATCCTGGGAATCCAAGGTTATCTGACATTTGAAAATCAGTCATTGTAATTCAACATACTAGCAGAATAAAGGAAAAAAATCCATATGCTTACCTCAATAGATACAGAAAAAGCATTTGATAAAATTCAATATTCACTTATCATAAAATATCTCATCAAATTAGGATTAAAAGAGAACTTCCTCAATCTGATAAAGCACATTTATGAAAAGCTACAGCTAATTCATATAAGTGGTGAAAATAAATGCTTTTCTCTAAAATTAAGAACTAAACATATTCTCTCTTATCACTTTTATTCAACATTCTTCTGGGCTGGAGGCGGGTGGGGATTAGGTCCTAGCCAATGTAATAATGCTAGAAATAAAAACATATATAGACTGGAAAGAAAGATGACAGAATCTGCATAAATCCTATGAAACCCACAAAAAAACTCCTAGGATTAATAAACAGATTTGTGATGCTTATGGAATGTAAGATTAATAAACAGAATCAACTGATTTATTTAGTAACAACAAAAAAAGAAAGTTGAAAAGATATACCATTTACAACAAATATAAAGTTCTTAGGGATAAATTTTACAAAATATGTGCACTCCTTATACATTTAAAACTGTTAAACTTCTGAGAGAAATTAAAGAACACCAGATCATAGATTAAACTACCCAATATTAAGATGTCATTTCTATTTAAATTGATTGATGAATTTATCAAAATTCCATTCTAAATCCAGTTTTCATTTTTTATAGAAATTGATGGTAATTCAAAAGTTCATATGAAAATAAAATGAACTTAGAATTGCTAAATATTTTTTTTTTTTTTTTAAGAATAAGCTTGGGCTACTTATACTCCTGGATTGGAAGACTTACTATAAAGCTACGGTGATCAAAACAGTTTGTACTGACCTAAGGATAGAATTTAATTAATAGAACAAAATGGATATTGCAGAAATAAGTAAATAGGTGATATTTCCCTATACACACACGCATATATATCAAATGATTTTTGACAAGGGTGCCATATTAATTCAATGGAGAAAGGAATGGTTCTGGAACAATAGTTTACTCATGTGCATAAAAAAGGTCAACACTTACCTCATACTACACACATACCAACTGAAAATGTGTCATAAATTTAAACACTAAATCCACATCTATAACTTTTGCTTTCTATAGAGTCAGTAAAGGTTCCCTAAATAGGACACCAAAGGGCAAAATTAAAAGCAAAATAAGTTGAACTTTATCAAAACTAAAAATTCTGCTCTTGAAATAAGCACTAATAAACTGAAAATGCAAGCTAAAGAATAGAAGAAAATATTGGAATTACACGTCTGATAAATGGCTTATATCTAGAATACGTAAGGAACTCAAAAAACTTAAAAAGAAGTCCATCCACTAAAAGCAGGAAAAATATTTAAAAACACAATTCACAAAAGAAGATATACGATTTTCCAATAAGCACATGGAAAGAAACTCAATATCATTTAGTCATCAAGAAAATGCAAATTTAAAATTACAATGAGATACCACTACATATCCACAGGAAAGGCTAAAATTATTAAGGCCAGTAATACTAGGTGTTGGAGGGAATATGGAGGAACTAGAACTCTCATATACTGCCAGTGGGAATGTAAAATAATACACCATTTGGAAAACAACGTAGCAGATTCTTCTTGAGAAAAAAAGTTTCAAAAGTTAAATGCATACTTCTCATATGACACACTATTCCACTTTTATGTATTTACCCAAGAGAAATGAAAACACATGTCCTGGCTATACAAAGACCTATAACCAAAGGCTCATTTCAGCTCTTTTCATAATAGCCAAAACTATACACAATAAACAAATTGTGGTAGAGTCATACAATGGATTACCATGCAGCAGTCAAATGGAACAGACTGCTGATACACCCAAAAAACGGATGAATCTCAAAAACATTATGCATCATGTGGTAAAAAAGAAGCCAGGGATAGTGGTGTGCATACTTTATGACTCCATTTCTATGAAACACTAGAAAGGAAATCAGGCCAGTGTCTGTCTTGAGCCAGGGATAAAGGGGAGTGGTGTGCCAGGGAATAAGCACAGGCAATATTTTTGAGATGATAGAAGTTTCTGTAGTTTGATCATGGCGTGGGTTAGAAGGTATACTTATTTGCCCAAACTCAAGCTGTACACTTAAAATAGGAATTATTTTAGGTATAAAATATGCCTTAATAAAAGTGACTTCTAAAAAGATTTTATAAACTTTTTAATTTTTTTTTCTTTTTTAAACCTTTACTTTGAGACATGTTGGAAAAATTCTACAAGTACACATGGAAAAATAAGACATGATCACAGTTAAAAGTGAACACAATCTAACCAGAAAGCTTTAATGCCTGTCAGCTACTGTTGAAGCTAAAGTTTTGAGTCTAACATGATCCAGGGCTGAAAGGAATGGTAATTAGTGTTCCTCTCTCTCTTCTTCACCATATTCCTCAACAGAATCCACACCAACCTCCTCATAACCCTTCTGCAGGGCAGCTTTGTCCTCGCAGTCCTCAGAAAACTCACCTTCCAGGGCATCTGGGTGGCTCAGTCGGTTAAACATCCAACTTTTGATTTCAGCTCAGGTCATGATCTTAGGGTCATGAGATCAAGCCCCATGTCAGGCTCTACGCTTATCGGGGAGCCTATTTAACCTTCTCTCTCTCCTTCCCCCTCTGCTCCTCCCCCTTCTAAAAAAGAAAAAAGAAAAAAGAAAACTCTGCTTCCTCCATGCTCTCACCCATGTACCAGTGAACGCACACTTGGCATACATACATCAGGTCAAATTTGTGGTCCAGGTGAGCCCAGGACTCAGCAATGGCTGTGGTACTGCTCGGCATGCACACAGCTCATTGTAGTTTGGTCAGGTCTCCACCAGGTACTACAGTGGGAGGCTGGTAGTTAATACCAACTTTGAAGTCAGTGGGGTACCAGTCCATAAAGGGATGCTTGGTATTAATGGTAGCAATGGCAGCATTAACATCTTCAGGAACCACATAGCCACGGTACAACAGGCAGCAAGCCACGTATTTACCCTGGCCACATTTCACCGTCTGGTTGTCTGGCCCAAAGCACATATTGGTGATCTCTGCTACAGAGAACTGTTGACGGTAGGCTTTCTCAGCAGAGATGACGGGGGCATAGGTGGCCAGAGGGAAATGGATGTGGGGATAGGATACCAGGTGGGTCTGGGATTCTGTCAGATCAAATTCAGCGCACCAACAAATCTGAGGAAAGCACTGATGGAAGACACAGTCTGGCTAATGTAGCAGATTAGTGTAGTTTGGGCGCTCAATATCAAGGTTTCTACAACAGATGTCATAGACGGCCTTTTGTCTACCATGAAGTCACCATCAGAGTGCTCTAGGATGATGTGGCTGGTGGGGAGGAGTCACAGGGCTCAGCTACAGCTGTAGAGACCTGGGCGGGGCAGAGGGGGGCGGCGCCTGGGTAAATGGAGCACTCCAGCTTGGACTTCTTGCCATGATCAATAAAGAGTTCCATCAGCAGGGAGGTGAACCCAGAACCAGTTCACTCTCCAAAGCTGTGGGAAACCAAGATGCCCTGAACACCTGTGAACTGGTTGGCCAGTTTCTGAATTTAGTCCAAGATGTGATCAATCTTGCCAATGGTGTCATGTCCTTGGACATAATTGTTGGCAGCCTCTTCCTTGCCTGTGATGAGCTGCTCAGGGTGGAATAGCTGGCGGTAAGTTCCAGTGCGAACTTCATCCATGACCGTGGGGTCCAGGTCCACAAACACTGTCCTGGGCACATGCCTGCCAGGACCCATCTCACTGAAGCAGGTGTTGAAGGAGTCATCTCCTCCCGTAATGGTGTTGTCACTTGGCATGTGGCCATCGGGCAGGATGCCATGTTCCAGGCAATGGAGCTCCCAGCAGGCATTGTTGATATGGACACCAGTCTGGCCAACATAGAGAGAGAAGCACTTGTGCATCATAGCTACAGCTTAGCAGGTACAGGCGACAGGAGCAGACACCAGGTCCCAGCTACCGTCCCTGACGAGCTGAGTTGAGGTAAGTAATGTACTGACTATATAAATATTGTTCTACAAGGAGGGGCTATATGATTAAATTTCTGCTATGCACTGAATTGTGCTCCCCCAAATTTATACGTTGAAGTCCTAACCCAACAACCGCAGATTGTGCCTGTGTTTAGGGATAGGGTCTTGAAAGTGACACAGTGATGATGTCATCAAGAAGGACCCTAGTCCAATATGACTGGTGTCCTTAAGAAGAGGGAATTAGGGGACAACACACATACAGGGAAAACCGTGTGAAGACACAGGGAGAAGACAGCCTTTTATAAGCCAAGGAAAGAAGTATCAGAATGAAATCAGCCCTGTTGACACCTTAATTTTGCATTTCTTCCCTCCAGAATTGTGAAGAAGTATACTTCTCTCATTGAAGCCACTCAATCTGTGGTACTCTATTATGGTAGTCCTAGTAAACTAATATAGTCCTACAGGGCTACTGAGATAATTAAATGAGATTATGACGCACAGGGACACAAGATATAATAACTTTTTCCCTCCTTGATTTTTAGTGACACCCAGGGTTAGAACTACTCATATTTATATTCAAAGTTAATTGGCAAGACCAAGATCCCTTTCCAACACCTGTGAGAATTTCTAAACCCTTCTAGTCTACCACCAAATTAGAACCTTCTCTAAGTGTCATGATTCTAGGATTACTTATTAATATAAATGAGCTTTTAGCAATGTTAACATTTATCTGATAAGCTGTTAAAATATTGAAATGTTTCAGTATCATTGATAAATAGCTGCTATCCTAAGCTTACTCTCCCCCCAAGAGCCCCCACAGCAGCTCTGGTCCCGCCCCTGGGACCTCAGATCTCTCTAGAATCCAGCTCCCGATAGGATAATGTCTGGTAAAAGTGAGGCCATCTGTTCTTTTAAGTCAGTGCCCTATGCCACATCTATGATTAGATATTTTGACTATCACTGGTTTTAGGGATGTGTTTTGATAATGAGGAAAACAGCAAAAAGGACAAGTAATTTGAGAATTTTTTTTTTTTTTAAATACAGGTTTGTTTGATTTCTGGAACACGTTTATTTTGTTGACCAAATGTAGGTCTGGACCATGTCAATTCAAGCACACTTAAACAAGATAATGTTTGCAATGCTTTAAGGTACAAAACCTTACTTGTACACAGAAATTTAGGGTCAGGTCTTCATTAACCTCCTCTAGGATCAGGTGTGTGTGGGGGGGAGAGAGAGAGAGAGAGAGAGAAAGAGAGAGAGAGAGCACACACATACGCTCTGATAAGGGAGGAGGTTTTTTGGTGTGCTGGCAATATATTGGCAGAGTGAGGGCTATCTTTTGCCAGTATTGCAGTGCCATATAATAATGCTGCATTTAAATTTTAAGTGTAAGCACTGTGCAGGATTTAGAGTATTTTGCTTGGAACTAAAACTAAAGCAAATGAAAGCACTTAAAAGAAAAACTGTCAGCCCCGCCCCTGCTGCTCCCATTGCAATGCCATTTAGTTATCTCAAAGAGCTTAGATGATCTGATAGATTAGAGGAGGCCCAGATGAGGTTTTCTCTGGCTTTGCAGTAAAGCCCACTTACTTGCCGAGGGCTGTATGATTGTTTGTCATTCGTGTGCTGCAAGAGGCGGTTTTTAATTAATGCCTCTATTACCTAAGACTTACGGTTCAGTAAAGTATCAGATGAAACTCTGGCATCCAAGAAAATGTGCTCAGTCTCAGCTCCATCCTGTTATCGGGATCCGGCCCACTCCCTAGAATTGGTGTGAATTTTTATTTCAAAAGAAGAACAGTTCTGATAGCTGGGCTTCCCACTCTGAGGAGGTTCGGAGTGTGAAGTATGGATCTGCAGTCAAACTGGATAGAGAAGTGTGGGAAGATTTCAAAGGTTGAAGCTTTAAGAAATGTGTGTGGGAAGGGAACAGAAATTGAAATCTGCTATTAATACCAAACGCTAATAGTTATTATCATTATTATCATCAATAAAGGTTTTTTTACCACCTACTAGTCCAAAGTATTATTTTAGGCACAGGAGTGATGAAAAGATATCCTAGGTGATAATTCCCTCTAAGAATGTACTGTCTGGCCAAGAGAAGATTTGAAGCTCGAAGGGGAGGGCTTTTCCTGACCTGCAGCTACTAGGGGCAGGCGAGGTGAAGTGAGGACAGGAGCATAACATTTAGTGCTACGTGACACTGCTTTGTTCTCCAAGTGGCGTATGGTGGGTGCGGCGCACGGGGGCCGAATGAACGATGAGCTCTGAGTTAGAGTGAGCGCAAGTCTAGCTTCCACGGGTTAGTCTCTCAATTCCAAAATGGCGGTATTAAGGTTTTGAGAGGATTTAGTAAAAGAATGCGTGCAAATCGTTTAACACAATACCTACCCTATAAACCAAACATGAACAACAATAACCTCAAAACAACAACAAAAATTAAATGTAACCGCTAATACAGACAAGTAAGTACTTATACAAGGTTGCAGCGTAAATAGAAGCTGTACCCTGGAAAAGTTTTGCCTCTTTTTCTATAGGTATTGAGGAAACTCTAAAAGTATTTCAGCCAAATAGTATGTTATAGGGAAGAAACAGTTAAGGGAAGATGCAACCAGTGATTTCTTTTTTTTTAATTTTGCTTTTTGACTTTTTTTCTTAATGAGGGAAGGGAAAACACACAGTCAAGATTATTCCCAAAAGAATATATGCGATTTGGATGTTTAGAATAGCAACCTTCAAGAGAAACAATTTAATGACACAGAATTATATTTCCTACTCTTAGTGTCTTTGTCTATTTTAGGGGGTAGTTTTGGCCAAAGATCAAGAAGGATTCCCCTCCTTGCTGAGCCCAATTAATGAATAAGGTATTTTACTAAAGCAATAAAAGATTCACACCCATAGTATACAAACATTAGTCTAAATATTTCCCAAAAAATCCCTTTATTTGCTACTCAATTAATAATCAACTATCACCCCCACTGGATTCTCAAACTCCACTCACCTGCATCTCTCTCTTTAATTGTTTCAAAGGCATGAGATTTTTGATAACTCCCTCCACTCTGTTTTAAAAAGGTTAGATTTTTAAAAATTAATTAATTCAGGGTCAAAGTCTACAGATCACTGAACCTGTCCTTAGAAGTAATCTGCCTGCTTCTTTTATCCCAAGGTGACGGACAACAATAATAACCAACTATAATCTGTACTTTCCTATTATGGACATTGGGAGGCAGGTTTCCACTATTCTCTAGAAGACATTGCAAAGTGTCACGTAGGCAAAAATTCCCATGAAAGTGCAAGCTCCAATGACTTAAGTGGATCTTGTACTTAATGATCACCTGATACATAAACTTCCTGTTGGAAGAGAAGAGCATACTGCTTGCTCTCTCCAAGTATGACTTTTAAGTCCACAAGGAGGAAGCCTCCACAAAATGGCACAAAGACCCTTTGAGGTAAAGCAAACCTCACTCCTGGATTCTGATGTGAATACACTTTATCCTAATCATAATAATGTGAGATATGTTCATAGCCTCTCAATTTTGGAATTATTCAGTAGACAGAATTTAAGGTTGAACCCAAACTTAAAAGATCCAAAATAATGGCAGAGTTGAAAGAAGTTACGGGATAAGGGAAGGAGGAGAGGTGAGAGATGCAGGAGGGACAATAATGCCTGTATTTCACACAAGGAGAAAGAGACACTGTCGAAGTTAATGGAAAAAAGAATAGGTTTAATTATATTATTTAAGGTTAAAAAGAAAAGCAATAGAAGCATTGAAGAGTGATACAGGTTATTTAACTTGGGAGGTAGTGTTTCTGAGCTAAATTCTCTTTTATTCAATAGCACAGGGTCAATTAGCCACTACTTACAGAAAAGGATGTAAGTTTATTATTTACAATTGTAGTGACGAGCCCCAGAAGAGCTGAAAACAGAAGTAGTTAAGGTCATTATCTCTAGCTGGAAGCTGGGGCAGAGAGTAAATGTAAATCTCAGTTTAGCTCTGCAAGAGCTTTACCAAATAAATACTACATATATATTTTTCTCCTTCAAAAAACATAATAAAACAAATATACATATACTTCTCCTGCCCATATATTAAAAGGTAACAAAATCACACCTTATATATGTAATAACAATTTACAAAAGATTTTACTGAAATTATGATTCCATTTTCCACAACAACCTTGTGGATAAGTTGGACCCCTATTGTTAATTTTCCCCTTCTTATAGATATGGGAGCACATTGTTGGCTCCCAGCAAGATAATTTATTACCAGAGAACATGCAGACCCTTTGTAAGTGGCCAAGAGAGCTTTAGCTTTAACCCAGGTCTTCTGATGTTAGTTCAAAGCCGTTTCCATCAGGGAAGCTGACATTTTTTGCTTTCCCTAGACTTGAAAAATTAGATGGCCTACCAACCTTGCCTGGAATTACCAAAAATTGTCATTATGTTAACAAGAAGTCATTCAGTCACCAAAAACTTAAGAGCAAGCTATTTTTTTCAACATCTTAGCTTCATGAGAAATTTTTTTTAAAAAAGAATTTAATAGGTACATATTTGGAGACACATGATTAGAATGTTTTGTGCTAGTAGAATCATTAAAGCTTACATATTCACTGACACTAAGCAAATAATGTCACTAGATGCACAATCCTATGACAATTTTTCTAAAGTCTAAGCAAAGCTATTCAATAGAAATATGTGAGCCACGTATGTGATTTAAATTTTCCTGATAGTCACATCAAAAACTAGAAGGAAACAGACAAAATTAATTATTTTAACATATATATACACAAAATACAGTTTTTAAAAACTACAAAAGAAATACATTCTTTTTTTTTCCAAAGGAAGTCTTTGAAATTTGGTGTGCATTTTACACTTATAAGCTATCTCAGTTCAGATTCACCACATTTCAAATGCTTGATAACCACTGTGTTTAATGGCTACAGACTAGGTCCAAATAGTTTAGGGACCCCAGTTCTGGGCTTTAGTAACTCCAATACCCAAAACTGAAAAGGGGAATAGGAAGATAGAGCAATACTTTAAAATATCAAAAGTTCAGAGCCAGTCCTTAGTGATGAGATCAAATGTTTGCCAAACTATCCAATTAATTTTTCAAAATGAAGTGTCGCCTATATTATCTTTATCAATAAAAACTATCTTCAAGTATCCATCAGTTGTCCTGCTAGTCATTCCCACTTTAGTTTTCTTCTTGCGAAAGATTACCACCAGGTTTTTGTTTTGTTTTGTTTTTTTAAAGATTTTATTTATTTATCTGAGAGAGAATGAGACAGAGAGAGAGAGCACGAGATGGGGGAGGGTCAGAGGGAGAAGCAGGCTCCCCGCCGAGCAGGGAGCCCGATGTGGGACTCGATCCCGGGACTCCAGGATCATGACCTGAGCCGAAGGCAGTCGCTTAACCAACTGAGCCACCCAGGCGCCCCTACCACCAGGTTTTTAAATTTAATATCCTACACATAAGCTCAGCAGCTCTTTGTGCTTGGTATCTGTAGTGAGATTGTTATTAAGAATACAGTTAAGGATGCAGCAGGACTATTTTACCAACCACTCATCGTGTTGTAAATTCATAAAGAGAAACCACATGTGACTCTAATGAGGTCATCACTCTCTTGATTGTATGCTATTAATGCTTCCTTGAGGCTATTTTCTAATAAAACTGCTCACAGAACAGAAATAAGCTTATGAAAGGAAAAAAAAAGTCAGTTGGTAATGATGTGAAAATCAAGCTTAGGTTTTAAAGTCCCCAATCTACAGCATATATTTAAATAGTTACCAGGTGACTGGATGGCATCTGCTAGAGCAATCATTCTTTGCTAAATTAAAAAGTTCTACTCTCATAACTAGGAGGTGCATTAAAGATAACTACACATATTAGCAGAACATTATCTGTAACAAAATATATACATGCTCACGAAGCTCCACGCCAACTACATTAAAATTGAAATAATTATATTTGTAAATACAATTTAACTGGAAAATATTAAGCAATCTCATCAAACAGATCAATTTGTTCAATGCTTTGGCACACATTCACATATAAATTTATTTTAATAGGCTCATCAGGATATAGTTCTATTAAAGCACCTTTACTATAATGAAATAATTATCACCTCATCTTGCAAATTTGAAAATCAAACTGCCCCTTCTAAGGCAAATGCCACAAAATTCTCTGGTTATGACCCATTACCTGGGATAGCCTGCAGTAATTCTAACGCAGATACGAAATACCCTCCACCCAGATGACAACGCTGGTCAGGCTCTTACCCGTTCATTCACTCACTCACTCACTCACTCACTCATTTATGTATTATGTATTTAATTGTCTGTATCTGCATTGAATCTGTGACTCTTTTTGTCAAGGTACATACACAATTAGGCAACCAAAAAGTTATTACGAATTACATTTTTCAGATCTCTTTTCTTCTACTTGTATTTCTCAACACTTGAGGGAGATTTCCTGACCACAGCAACATATTCTGAAAACTCTTTTCTGTCCCACCCATTTTATTCATAAAATACACTTAACTTTTCTCAAATCTTCTCTAAAGGTTCTCTGAGTAATTCTTCTGCAAGCCCTACCGGAAGACTTCCTTTCCAGCTCTCCTCCTTATCTTAATTCCCTATTACGAAATCCCAAAGAACTATCCTCGCAAAGGCAAAAACCTCCAAAGAAGCTGAGTAGAGAAATAAATGAAATGACAAGGCCTCTAAACTCTTTTTAAAAATAGGAAAGATAGGGACATTCATTTTTTTTAAAGATTTAGTTATTTATTTTAGAGAGAGAGAGAGAGCATGAGAGCAGGGGGAGACACAGAGGGAGAGAATCTCAAGAAAGCTCCCCACTGAGCAGGGAGCCCCATGCAGGGCTCAGTCTCGCAACCCTGAGATCATGACCTGAGCCGAAATCAAGAGTCGGATGCTCAACAGACTAAGCCACCCAGGCGCCCCAAAATAGGGACATTCATAATTCAATTACTTTTTGTCCCATTACACATCCATTCAATAAACATTTAGCAACTAGAAATAAGTGCCAAGAGGCAAAAATGAGATAAATATCCATGCTATTAAGGGGCTTCAGTCTAGTGTTGTATATATGTATATGGGGGGAGGAGGTGATTGTTATTAAAATAGTTCCACTTAAATTGTATTAGTATCTGGATGAAGGTAATTACTGTAAAGGAAGAGGAATTGGAAAATTGACAGCATTCTGTAATGTAAGATATGAAAGATGAGCAAAGGAGATACAACCTAGATGATTTGCAGATGCATGGCCCCCTTGTATGACTGGTTGAATAGTGGTGTCAGTTGAAGACACATAAACATGAGAGTGAATCTGGTAAGTTTAATTTTGAAGAAGCAGAGCCGGTAATATCTATTTATATATATATATAAATAGGGGTGGAATTTGATTTTGAATAAAGTGGGAAAGGTTTGGTACAGTCAATGATGGGGTTTATATAAGTTTCTAGAGATAAGGCCTGCATTCTGAATAAAAGTGAATGCCCATTCTTTATGATTTTAACATGCTAATCCTCACATCCTGCTTGCCTGTACTTACTCTTCTTATATACCCCTTACTTAATAGTTTTCCAATTATATTTACTATTTAGGATTATACGTTCCCTCAATACATCCCTCTTCTGACATCAGCTCAGAGTCCTTGAAAATCTGTGCTGATGCTTCCCCAGCAATTTCCCTGGTAGCTCATTTTGTTCTATTCTCCAAGTATTCTTAGTTTATGCTTTAATTTCATCTGCACTTTTCCTCTCTTGGAGTTGAGCCAGTGTTTTAAGCCATGACTCCAAGAGATACCAAACAAATGCTGGCCGAGCGAAGCAGCAGCAACCCTGCTCAAACTTTAGGTCAAGTGTACTTCTTTTTTTTTTTTTTTTAAAGATTTTATTTATTTATTTGAGAGAGAGAGAGCAGGAGACGGGGGAGGGTCAGAGGGAGAAGCAGGCTCCCTGCCGAGCAGGGAGCCCGATGCAGGACTCGATCCTGGGACTCCAGGATCATGACCTGAGCCGAAGGCAGTCGCTCAACCGACTGAGCCACCCAGGCGCCCCAAGGTCAAGTGTACTTCTGATCACACACACACACACACACACATACATCTCTTTCTGTAAGTACACAATAATTCCCTCAGTACTTTCTCTTCTAACCTATCCGATGCTATTTTAAATCCATTTCCTCAAAGGAAGCTTCATCCAGTTATATAACTCTTATCCACATGCACTTCTCACAGCCTCACACTTGCTTAGCTAACTCAGTCATTATCACTCTGGTTTATGGTCTACCACCCTTCTGAATCTAGTACCATCCATGTGTTCTAGGGAAAATTACCCTCCATGATCCATAGATAACTGCATTTTCAAGACCCTTCCAGTAAGCCTTCACCCTGTTTTTTCAATCACATTTAACTACATATAATTCCCCGACTGTTCTAGACTCTGGATATTACTACCTTCCCCAGAAATGCTCTTCCTCTTAGATCTTCATCCTTCAGAACTCTTAGCCTTCATGATCTTCTCTAAAGACCCCATAATTCAAATGTCACTCCTTCTGTATCTCATTGCACATTTTACATTACTCTATTATATCTCACAATATGTTTTAATTACCCTTAATATAAAAATATATTTGTATATTCAACCTGTGCTTCTCACATTTATATAGCCACCCCATATCCTTAGCTGAAAAGACTTCTATCATGCCACAGTGCTAACCTAAACAGGTACTCAATACATGTTTGTGAAAAAAAAAGATTGATCTTAATACAATTTCTTACACATCAAAATTTCCAAATCAAGTTATT
The DNA here is from genome assembly GCF_054177405.1 of Leptonychotes weddellii. NCBI lineage: Eukaryota > Metazoa > Chordata > Mammalia > Carnivora > Phocidae > Leptonychotes > Leptonychotes weddellii. The sequence continues at coordinate 103,800,925 of NC_138370.1, forward strand.
AGCTTCTGTTGTTATTTAAAGATTGTATTTATTTATTTGAGAGAGGGAGAAAGAGAGCACAAGCTGGGGGGAGAGGGGCAGAGGCAGAGGGAGAAGCAGACTCCCCACTGAGCAGGGAGCCTGATGTGGGGCTCGATCCCAGGACCCTGATGTGGAGCTCGATCCCAGGACCTGAGCCGAAGGCAGATGCTTAACCAACTGAGCCACCTAGGGGCCCCTATTAACTTCTGTTATATACCCACATTACTAAGTAGGAAGAAAATAAAATTGGCACTAGAATTTAATGAAACCAACCTTAGTAGTGAAGCCTCATTTAAAAATCTATTCTAGCTAATTGTCCTAATGACCCAGTCATATAACAATGGTGACATTCATCCATTTATGAAGTGAATTATTTTTTGAGCACCTAGGGTACTCCAGACACTGTGAATATGTCAGAAGCAAAATGACAAACCCGACTGCCACTTAGAAGTTGAAGAAAAAGATGAAAACTCTTACAATTGCCTAAAACTGGAATTAAAACAATGAAATGGGACTGGGAAATACAACTATTATCCCACATGTATTTTGCTTCTGAAAAGAAAGCAGATCCGTTGTTCTGCAAAAGTTAGATAACAGAAAGGAACATATCTTTTTATTTCCTCACTGTTTGTTCCACTCAGAAGGAGAATATGAACCAACCAACACATTGAGCATGAAACCTACTGCTGTGTGGATTCTATTTTTTTTTTTTTGAGGCAAACAAGATGATATTGTCATGCTTCTCCTTCCTGCAGGACATCATACCCCTCTTTCTATATCCATCTAGTGAATGCAACACTCAGAAAATAACTGGCCAGAAAGTAGGAACTGGTCTTAAGCACAAGCATGGAAAGAGCCAGAGGAGTAGAACATTTTGAGTACTAGTCTTTTTCACCTAGTGCACTAATTCAATTTATTACAAAAGGAAGTTGGGGTGGGGGAGTTCAAGAAGGGGTATCACATGTTGAACTTCAGTAGGGTTGCATTAGGTAAAAGGCTGTCAAACTCAGAAATGGAAATGAAGACTATGTGCAACAATTTGCTCTGCTCTTGTCATGCACATAAGATAGAACTAACAGAGCAAATACTCAAGTGGTTGGTGAGTGAGGTCAAAAGCAATCCATATACTGTATTTGTTTATAAACACCAGGTATAGATCTAGTCCCTTCAAGGAAGAGGCAACAAGCAGCAAGTTAAAGACATCCTGTGCAGGACAGGAGAACAGAGCATAATGATGAAGACTCAGGAGAAGACCATAAGTCTGACAGTGATCCACCACAAGAATCAGGGATAAGGTGGAAAAGAACGTAATCTCTATGTCACGGAGAAACCCACATGACAGCACAGGTTAACAGGTGAGCATGGCAGCATGTCAGAGCAAGTGTTTTGAAGATTCCAAGGGAACCAAATACAATAGAAGGATTTAAATTTTCTTTGGAGGCAATAAAGAGTAGGAAAAAAAAGAGGGAGAAGACAAAAATATATATATATGAGAAAAGGTCTATAATGAATACAGAAGATGTATTATTTTAATTAGAAAAGAAAAATCCATACAATTAGGAGACTAATAAATTTTATTTTATTTTTTAAAAAGATTTTATTTATTTATTTGACAGAGAGAGAGACAGCAAGAGAGGGAACACAAGCAGGGGGAGTGGGAGAGGGAGAAGCAGGCTCCCCACTGAGCAGGGATCCCAATACGGGGCTCGATCCCAGGACCCTGGGATCATGACCTGAGCCGAAGGCAGACGTTTAACTGACTGAGCCACCCAGGTGCCCATAGGAGACTAATAAATTTTAAAATCTTGATAAAATGAATGACTTTATTGAGACATATAAGTAGCTCAGACTTAGTCAAGAAGAAATAAAAACCTGAAACTGCCAAGAATATCATTTTCTTCTCTTGTGTATACTGTCCTCTTACATAACCAACCAGGGGCTAAAACAGGTGTGAATTCACTGCAAGGAAAGACGTCCTCATCCTATTCCCTCACCCAGCAGACCAGAGTTCTCTAATGGCATTCCCCACCAAGCCATGCTTAACCACCCGCCATGTGTTATAGACTTGCTCTTGTCTCATCTCTTCCTTGAGTGCCTTGGGAAGAAAAGTGTTGTGGTTTGAAGGAGAATTTAGCTTCTCCTGAGACTCCCTGAACTGTACTAATAGCCCAATCTTGCTGTAAGTTTTTAAGGATGTTCCAGTGCACTCCTCCTCCTTCATTTGTAATTATCTTTCTGAATCCCCTCTTCTCTTCCCTCATCAAGATGTATTAGTTTGCTAGGGCTGCCATAACAAGATGCCACCAACAGGGGAGTCTTACACAATAGAAATTTCTTTCATAGTTCTGAAGACTGGAAGTCCAAGATCAAGGTGCTGGCAGGATTGGCATCCTCTGAGTCCTTGCTCCTTGGCTTGTAGATGGTGACCTTCTTGCCACATCCTTTGTGTCTCTTTCTGTGTATCCCAACATTTTGCTATAACGACATCAGTCAGATTGGACTAGGTCTACCCAACAGCCTCATTTAACCATAATTACCTCTTTAAAGACCCCATATCCAAATATAGCTATATTCTGAGGTACTAGGGATTAGGACTTCAACATATTAATTTTGAGAAGACACAATTCAGCCCAGTGTATTATAGATGAACATCCATGAGTTTAGGCTTCCCAACTGCTTAGCCCATGATGTTACACTGCAGTGTCTACTCCATTTACTCTGCTCTGTATTTGTCTACATGTGACTATGAGAAAGTTGCTTCTTACCTCTATGGATATCAAATTTCCTCTTTTACTAAATAAAGATTTGACTAGATAAACTTTACGGCGTCCTAAAGCCTTAACAGAATCAAGACCCTAAGTCACTCTGTATAAATCCAGTCAGATGTTACAGTGAGAGGGTATGATGCTGAAGAAGAAAATGTATAAGCTCAAAAGAAGGAGACAGCTAAGTTTCTTCCACAAAAGTGAAAGCCCCATCCCACTTCTCGCCCCGCCCTAGAGGGGCAGGAAGCTGGAGAAAAAGGAGGGTGCATCATGCCACAGTCCTACCTTGGCCTCTGAAGCTCTCAAAGAGGCCTGTCTGTAAGCCATCCCATGTAGACTTCTCCTTTTTCACACACATATTGAGCACAAGGTGTCATTGATATTTACCTACCTATCTACATAAATATGTGTTAGACCTTCTTACATGTATTTAGTTTACAGTATTTATTTGACAAATGCCATGTTTATTGTCTTACCTTTTTTTCACTTTTAACATCTCTGGAAATGGGATGCCTCCTAAAATCACTTTGGCCCAGCTACAGTCGTGGTGGATCTGTCATTGCTGGGCCACGTGTATATAAATACTTGAGGGATGTTGTGAAATTTGTACCAAATCCTCAGAGACAATAGTGGATCATCCTTTTAAGATGTGCTATCACTGATGCTCTTGATGTCAAAGAAGGTAATATCTTATGGGAGGAATAAAAAAAATCCTAAAGTGTTAAAAAACAGATCTCACAATGATGTGAATATGCTTAATGTCACTGAACTGTGCACTTGAAAAAAGTTAAAATACTAAATTTTATGTCATGTATACTTCCCCACAATAAAAAATACAATACAATAAATCAGAAGACTCAGATTCTAAATATGAAGGCATTTATGAAACATACTAACCAGTTTATTTCACTTTCTTCTTTTCATAGACATACAAGAGTAGTATGTGATAAAAAGCTGTGTCTAAATCAGACTAAATAACATCTTCTAGTAAATATAGAATAAAAATGCTCAAAGATAAAAAAGCATTGTGTCATAGTTACTTGGAAGATTTGTTTTCTTCTAGAGGTATATGAAATACTGAGGTGTCTTACAATCAATACATCTTAAACTCAATTAGATATGCTATTTAATGAGGTCCTACTATGTATCGGGCACTGTGGTAAGAACTGGGAATACAGAGTGAAAATGGGTCGTGCCTTTAGTACATGTAGTTACCAAAAAATATAGTAAGAAAAATAATTAAATGAAAGATGGTGCTAAAAGAGGGAAACGTATATGCTCTTGGGGCACATCTCAGCAGGATCTAATCTCATCTGGCCATCATGGAAACCCTCTTTGGAGAAATGATACCTCAGCTAAGACAGAGGATGAAAAGCAGGTAACCAAGAGTGAGGAAAGAATGACCCCCGTTGAAAGGAGGGGCTTGGGCACAGGCCTGAAAGTAAGGATGAGCATGGTTAACTGGTAGAACTCCGAAGCCCAGCATAAGTGAAGGAGAGACGGAGAGGCAAAGCGGGGAGACAAAAAGAAAGCTGGAGGGGAGGGCAGGGGTGATCATGGCACAAGCCCCTTGTCTTCCCAGGTTACAAGGCTGCAGGTTGATCCTCATGGTGGCAGCTTGAGGGAGCTGCGCACAGCACTTGCAGCTTGGCTCTTGTAGGTTGTAGGAATTTCCTCTGGGTCTTTCTTTTTTAGCAAACCACCTGTGACGTCTCACAAGTTCCCCTCAATGCAAAGGTGCTTTGTGTTGCAAGAACTGTCTTAATTTAGCTGTTTGAAAAGCCTGCTGTCCAATTGATGAATTAAAATTCCAACATTTAAGGAAAGTCCTAATATGTTTATACATCAGTCTATTTTGAGGCCACTGTCTTTTCGGTCAACCTATTATTCTTGAGTTGTCTAAAGCCTGAACAAGATGCATCTCCATAAAACACAATGCCCTTAAAATATAGTTGAAATTATTTTTTCAACCAAGCAGATTAATCTTTGAATAATATGAGTGTTCTAAGAAATTTTAAATATTATACACATTTTCCTCCATATTAACCATTTACACTTGACTACAGTTCAATTTAATCTGATTGATGTGCTTGCATAGATTTTGCCTCCACATAAGATAATACAACCTTAGTAAAAACAACCATAATAACGTGGATGGTTACTTTTATCTAACAGCTTGACCCCCTAACACAGGGTACCTACATACTTCATTAAACATTGTCATAGTCCATTCGGGCTCCTAGAACAAAAATACCATCTCATCTGGGCCATCATGGAAACCCCCTTTGGAGAAATGGTACCTCAGCTAAGACAGAGGATGAGAAGCAGGTAACCAAGAGTGAGGAAGGAATGACCCCCGTTGAAAGGAGGGGCTTGTGCACAGGCCTGAAAGTAAGGATGAGCATAGTTAACTGGTAGAACTCAAAGTCCAGCATAAGTGAAGGAGACTGAGTGGCTAATAAACAACGGAAATTTATTTCTCACAGTTCTAGAGGCTGGAAGTCCAAGATCAAGGCACCAGCAGATTCAATGTCTGTTGAAGACCTGCTTCTTATATGACCGGCTATCTTTTTGCTGTAAATTCACATGGTGGAAAGGGCAAGGGGTCTCTTTTATAAGGGCACTAATCCCATCCACAAGGATTCCATCCTCGTGACCTAATCACCTCCCAAAAGCCCCCACCTCCTAAACCATCATCTTAGGGGTTAGGTATTTAACATATGAATTTTGGAAGGACAGAAACATTCAGTCCATTACAAACATTACTTCTGACTGTGTCTGAGAGTGCGTTTCTGGATGAAATTCACATCTGAATTGATAGGCAGAGCAAAGCAGATCACCCTCCCCAGTGTGAGTGGTGCTCATTGAAGCCTGAATAGAATAAAAGGCTGAATAAGAAGGAATGTTTTCTGCTTGACTGTCTTTGAGCTGGGACATAGATCTTCTGCCTTTGGACTCAGACACAGATTATAATTTACACTACTTGTTCTCTTGGTTCTCCAGGTTGCTGACTGCAGATATTGGGTTTACTTCTCAGTCTTTATAGTTGCATAAGGCAACTCCTTATAGTAAATATATATGTGTAACATATATGTATATATATGTGTGTGTATATACATATATGTTTGTATACACATGTATGTATATATACATATATGTTTGTAATATACACACACACATATATCTTGTTTGTTCTGTTTTCTAGGGAAGCCAGGCTACTTCAAAAGCTACCAGAACAGAGCCCTTAATAAGTCCCAGGCATTGTATTAAGGTCTTCACATTGAGTTCAATTAGCCTGGTAAGCAGCTATAACATAAGCACTATTCCTATCTCCATTTTGCAGTTAAATAGAAAATGAAGCCCAGAAAGATCAGGCAGATTTCCTCAGGTCAGCTAATGTATTCAACTTCCTGAAAACCACATGGCATATTTATCTATTTTACAAACTCTGATGTAGTACATATGCCAAACATGATTCTAAATGTTCTCCAAACAGTGCTCACTTAATCCTCCCAGCAACCCTGTGCAGCAGACACGGGGATACTGAGTAACTTATTGAGCAAGGCATAGAATGGAGTTTCAAACTCTGATCATCCAACTCCAGAATTCTGAGCCTCAACTCTTGTCCCAGCCATCAGAAGCCAGACTAGCCAACAATTTGTATTCTGTGAATTCTCAGTTTTGTGCCCTTGGTTGAATCATGTCATCAAAATCACACTCTGAGCCTAAATTTTCTCATCTGTAAAATGGCAACTACAGACGACGCTGTGAAAAGCAAATGAGATGATACGTATTTCTTTATTATTGTAGTCGTCAGGGCAGTCATCCTCAGTCCTTCCATCGCTTTGTAACTGTTACTGTTATTGCTAATGATTTATGTTTGTTATACGCTATGTTATCATTAATTGGATGATTAACCCTCACAACTCTGGATGCTTCGTTAAAACTATTGCACACTGTCATCATCTTAAGAGGCTCCGTGTAAATGAAGATTTATCACCTATTGCTTATTTGGCAGCCTTCGCTTTGCCTGAGGCCTCAACAAGAACAAAGAAGGAGGGAAGGACAGAGGATCAGGGTGAAGAGCCAAGAGACAGAGGGATGGCTTGGAAATCCATTCTAAGTCGGAGATCTCTCTCAAGAGGTAGAGCCAAGGTTTACATTGTCACCACCCCACATCCAAGAACGGAGGCCATTATCTTCCATTCTGTCTTGGAGTTTGGAACAAGTGCCAAAGGCAGTCCAAATGGGCCCAGTACCCCCATCTAAATCTTTTCTTTGAGAATGGTACAATCCAAGTAGAACATCCAAGCAGGGATATAAATGAAGCCACAGTGAGCATTTAAACATCAATCACTAAATATCCATGTTCACCACCAATTAAGCATAATCAGTGAGGTAAAATCTCCCCATCTCACCTGTAGCTTCAGAGTACTTGGGCTGTTTGACTGACTGACTTCTTACCTGAGTTTGTGCTCAGCCCTGGGTCCTTTTATCAGCTCTGCTTCCTTTCCCCCACACTCCTATGCCTCTGGGAAAACTTTGGGGTATTTTTCTAGCTAAAGTCAAAACCTCAGTTGGCTGCATGCAACACTTTTTTTTTTTTCTCATCAGCTCCCACTCCAAAATGCTTTAATCCAAAAAAAATGTGAGTTGCCATAGTGACTCCTATTGTAGTTGCTAGAAGCTTTTACAAGATGCAGTCATGCTCTTATTATATTTCAGTTTTTTAAATTTCCAGCAACAACAACAACAAAGGAAAGATTCATTTGCTAGAATAGGAAGTGGAGTGCTTAGCAATGTGCAAGCAAAATGAAAAAGAGCTGAGGAGCGGGTATCACGGGGCCCCTGCAAGACCCCCAGGGAAGGGAGAGCCTTCAATGCTGACTGCAGAGTGAGGCATTTCTAAAGGAGCAGATGCTAATACAGAACACAGATCCTCCTGTTCTCTCTATCTTAAAAGATCGTCTCGATTTCCAGAGGTCTAAATAAACGACTGAATAAGTCAGCCAAAGGAAATCTCTGATGTGTACTTGAAAGACCAGGGGTCGGCAAACTATGGCCCACATGCCAAATAAGCCCTGCCACCTGTTTTTTAAATAAACACAGGCACATAGGCACATCCATTCCTTTATGTATGGCCTACAGTAGCTTTCACACTACAGTAGCAGAGTTGAGTAGCTGTGCAGAGACATTATCACCTATAAGCATAAAACATTTACTATATTGCCCTTTGTGACAAAGTTGGCTGATCCCTGCTACAGGGCTGGGAAGCGGTAAAAGAGTTAAGGGAGAGGGAGGGTGGCCAAGCACATTTTGGAATCCCATTTGGATATCCGCCTGGTTTTCCCTAAAACCTTCTTTACATTCAGATTTAGAGCTCTAAAACATGGGAGGAAGTCAGCTTCCCTCCTGCATTCGAGCACGTCCTCTGAGGAGCAGATGCCAAGATAGGGTTAGACCACAAAAGATTTGCTGGAGAATAACCCTGTGAGGGGCAGAGCAGGGGAAGCTGGAGGAGGCAGGGGAAGGCTTCGGAGCAGGCTGCAGGTGTGACTCCAGCTGAAGGAGAGGGAAAGCAAGGAGGGTCGGGAGGAAGAGTCTCACACTGGCTACACAGCTCTAAAGGTTTCAGCCAAGACTCCAGAGTCTGCAGGCCCGAGTTACCCACAAGAGGAGTCCTGCCCTTGCAGGAATGGACTTGCCTTAGCGCCAGAGACAAGGGTTGGGAAGGCAGCAGCGAGACCTCCAGCACTTACGCTTCACACGGAAGATCCAAGTGGAGCATTTGTGTGACCCTCATCCCCCCGCCTCCAACCCACTACTTCAAATTTAACTTACATCCAACCTGCTCATGACTGTTGAGAGGCTGATGTAAGCGCACAGCGCTGCGCTAAGTACTGTAATGGGGAGGGAGAGGACAAAGCATAGAAAATTCACTAAGAAGTTCAAAGCAAGGTGAAGATAACTTTGGAATTGTTGACGGAGGAACAATGACCTCTGACTTTTCCCTGCGATTGTTTGTTAGGCTCTCAGACCACACGTAAAGCTGGAAGACTGTCCTCACGACTTTGTTCTGAGCCATCTGACTAGACGGCCTGCAGAAGGGCTTATGGTATGTTGGTTCTCAAGCTCCTGCCCCATGGGGCTTCCTCTCTGAGCACTGTCTAGAGAGATGGCCCACTGATGGAGAGCAGATATTCTACACATGAAGTGGGACAGATGTCAAACTGCTTTCAAGTTTCCAGCTATTATTCCTGCTTTACAATGGAAATAGGCAGGGATGAAAAGGGATTTCAGAAAGATGAATTCATATATTATTTCACACAGTGCAAAGGTTTGCATCCTTTCTTTCTTTTCTTTCTTCCTCTGTCCGACCTCCTTCTGTTAAAATCTGACTGAGGAGTCACTATGGTCACTAACTGATAAATATCATAGCCCAGCATCACTCCAAGAGTGCCAAAATATTGTTAACTAAATATGGGAATGAATTGGGGTTGATATTGATCACGCATGTTTTCTCTCTGTCCCAGCAACTTGAAAGGATGACCCAGAATCTCAAGAACCGATTGGCTATTGCCTTAAAAAGCGGAATTCTTCTAGAACAGCACTTGAGTTTCAGAATTAAAAGACACCTTTCTTCCAGGAAGGAAAATCAACAGGTCAGCCTTCTCCTTCCATTGTGTTCTTATCAATACGTTAAAAATCAAACCAACAGACCCAGATATTTGTTCATCTGGAAACTATGTCACCCATTCTCATGCCCTTGTTCCTCACTGCCATGTAACAAAGCACTGCCACCCTTGTCCCGTTCAATTCTAATTGGTATTAGGAAGGAAATAGGAAAAGGGCAAATAGCTTTCTGCTGCTCCCCAAAAGTTAAAAGCTGGTAGCTTTCAGGGTCTCCCACCATGATTCTCTTTCCTTAGTAACAACTTTCTTAATGACAGCTTGCTGGTAGAAATTCTTGCTAATACTGCAGAAAGAAAGACACCCAAATGTCCAAACTTTCGTTTATCATCCATTATACAAAAAGCAGTAAGAACTATATTAATAAGCATCATATTCACAGATATATTTTTCAGGTCAATCATTCATACCTTATGTAAGACCCAGAACTTACTGATGATAGTAATTTTGTAAAAATGTATTCTGAAGTTGAGCCTCCCACGATCTCACCACCCACAGCACCCATTCCAGGAAGAGCAAGGGTGTGGAACTCAAATTTACTGGAGATTAATCAAACAGGAATAATTTTAAAAGATCATAATTAAAGTTAATAAATGATTACAGCTGTCAATATATAAAGAACTCTATCCTTAATAGATTTGTTCTTCTTTCTTCAGTCCTACCTATCATAGAACAAAATACAAATCTGTGCACACATATATATAATACTTATTATATACATATGTACACACACACACATATATATATAGAGAGAGAGAGATGTATTTATAGATGTTACTATCAATAAGAAAGTTATCGATTAAGGAAAAATCAAAAGATATTTCCCCTGTGCTGAAACCTACTTCATTTGAGGTCAGTGGTTTCCAAACATTTTAGTGCCACATGCCCTTTAATAGTTTTTTTCTATGTGTCCCATGTTTTGAAATAGTCCATCAAATAACTAGACCTAATTAAATATAAATTCATGCTCTCCATTTCTATTAATCAAGGAACATGTAAGTGTTCATCAGAGCTTCCTCATAGCTTATAATAGTTACCTCATCACCATGAGTTGATATAATTTTAGCTTGAGGACAAAAGACGTGGTTTCAGCCAACAGCTAGAGCAGCTTTATTGTCAGTAGATATAGGGTTATTTTAAAAAAAATAATGAACATCGCCTGCGAGTCTCCATTACTAACTTCACAAATCCTCGAAGAGCTAGAGACATTGTCGAGAAATGTTGCTCTGAAACAACAGAGCTCTTTCTCAACCTTTTCCCCACCCCAGTATTGCAGAGATACAACCCACTCTTATAGGTAACTATTGATCACAGTGACAGATTCTATCCCTGCTGCCCCATAGGCAAGAATGTGCTAGAATCTGGGGGAGAAAGTGGGGCCTGTTGAGAGGAGAGAGTGTGTAAGTTGAAGAAAGTGTCACAGGTGACTTTGATTCAACCTTCATTTCATCTCCTTGGTTGAAAATGACTGCTGGAAGTTATATAATTCCTGAATAGAAAGGGAGTTTATTCAGTTATGAAACTTAAACCCTTTTCTATGAACCTGAGATGTAGCTGGATTACTAGGGAGATTCTCATGATCTGAAAAATTTTCATTAGTTCCTCTGAACTTTGGAACAGGCAAGTCATACCTTCAGGCACTCCTAAGGTCCAATCACTCTGAGAAGAATACAGTGTGACTCCAGAATTCCTAAAGACTGAGTCTGGTGGGTAGAACATCCATTACATGACGAGCACTCAAAGATTACCCAACACTCTCAAAAAATACAGGGAGGGGGGCTTTCAGGGACTGTGGCCAAATTTCACCGCAAATTCCTCCGCATGCTCCTTTCATTCCAGCTCCTGGGTGGCCTTTTGCTTTGGAGGAAGCTACTTTGAATTTCAGATGCTAAGATAAAACAGCATGAGGATACACACTGAATGTGGGAGGCAAAGCTTATTGTCCCCTTCCCTGTGATTATGAAAAATGCCTCCCACACTCCCAAACTTAACATTCCAAATGAAACACTAAACCTAAAATCCACCAATCTATTTTGGAAATGGTAGTCTTAGATCTGCATGAAGTTGATTTTTATTGAACTTTGATAATCTGCCAGTGTGTTCATCATATTTTCCAGGGAGCTTATTATTAGCTGTACTCAAAGCACATGGACACCTTGAATACATTAGAGTAATCCCCATAGCTTTATCTTTCAAAAGATTTTGAGCTAGAGCTTTGGCTAATTTTATTTTCCAGTGGAAGTCCAACCCTGCCAAGGATTCAAAATTGGAAGCATTCCCAAAACCAAGCCTATTTATTTTCAATACATTATCTTCCTCCTTAGAGTATTGCCAAACCGAAGAATTGTGCAATTTTTAAGCTTGTAGATTATGAAGTTAGCTCCAGGTAGTCGATAATTTGTATTTATGGAGTTAAGAAAGCTACAGCACAGAAGAAGCCTAAGACATAAATAGAAGGTAGCATAAACAACTGATTTCCAAATTGAACAAGTAGGTAAGTTATATCTAAATAACAGAAGGGGAATAGCTTATATCCACCAGACTTCTTTTTTTTTACATTGGAATTCCCTGCATAGACAGCATAATTACACAGAAATGTCCTAGAATAATAGACTCACTCAACAGAATACATCGGGCATCCAAGCTTCATTACTCTGAGACTGTTTCTCACATGAGAGAATGAAGACATGGAATGGCTAAATGCGTATTTCAGGTCACACGATGGCAGACCCAGGCTTTTGGGGCTGAGTTTCTTTCCATTACAATACCTAATTCCATCTGAAGATCCAAAAATGCATTTGATTCTTCATCAAAAGTTACAGGAGTGGACTGAGGAGTAGTAATTCTGGCTGTGGAGGCCACTGAAGAACATAGCAAGTAATGATACAGGAAAGATGAAGTGTTTACTGTATGTGCTGTGGTTGTGCTGTTAGGTGGATGTCAAACTCCTTAGTGCGGGAAACTTCTGGAACTAAAGCTCATTACAGCAAAATATCAATTATTAGCTGTCAATAGAAGATTGACTGCATGTGTTATGTTATGCAATAAAAATGACATTGGCTACTCTGCGCCTGCCTGGAAGCTATTCCTCCACTTTGGAGAGACAGAATTGAGAAGAGCCTTCTCCAAAATCAGACATTTTCAATGTAGTGTGAAGTTCTCTACACGGTTACATTTTAGAGATACAGTAAAATCTTATAAAGTTTGGTTCATTTCTCGACATGTGACATAAATAAACTTAATTCCAATGTTAGTACAATTGTATCTGAGCTCCTGACAATCCTCTAATGAATGATGCCTCATTAAAATATTGGAAGAATAGGGGCGCCGGGGTGGCTCAGTCGGTTAAGCAGCTGACTCCTGATTTCAGCTCAGGTCATGATCTCAGGATTGTGGGGTCGAGCCCCACATCGGCCCACGTCAGGCCTCACATTGGCTCTGTGCTGAGTGCAGAGTCTGCTTGAGATTCTCTCCTCCTCCATTTCCCTGCCCCTCTGCTCCTCCCTGTGTGCTCTCTCTCTCTCTCCCCCTCTAAAATAAATCAATAAATAAAATCTTTAAAAAATACATATAGGAAGAAAAAACTCCTAGCACTCTTAGAAGAGACTAGCACCTCCTATACTGTATTGAAATTGAGTTTTATTAGAATATATTCCCTATGAGTTCCCTGAGGACCCTAACAATATCTTATTTACAGACTTTAACGTTGAAACTCAACAACATCAGATCCCTATAAAATTTAGTAAAATGATTTTTGTTCAATTGAACTGAATATAATCATTTTTTTCTAAATGCAGAGGATTGGATATAGATTAGATGTTCGCATTTCAATGCAGAAATTATCAGAAAAGTAAATCAAAACGGGATCCGTTGCTATTTTCTGAGGACAGTGATGGCTCATGTGGAAGAGTTAACTGAACCTCTCCCCAAATTACCAGAGTGTAGAAATGACATTGAGAAGTGTCACAGATTACATTTCCCAGCCTCAACTGCAGATAAATGGGAACATATGACTAATCCTTATTGGATTACTAAAGCGGTGAGAAATAACTTCCCTCGTGTTGAGCTAGACCACAAAATATCACTGTGCCTACCAATTCTGTTTATGAAACTCCATACACAAACATTGTTTTCTCCTGGATACCCTGAACCAGTAGAGTTAACAACCTGTCACTCAGGAGTTGAAATACTGCTTTTGAAGTACTGTATTTATGCAACAGGATTTGCTACTTTCAGCAGAATCCATTATCAAAGTGACTCTGTTGACTTTTATTGCTGGTGGCAGATTTTTGAAGTGTTTATTCAAATCTTTATAAAAACATTGTTATTTTTTCCTCTCCAGTCAAATAAAGGTAGATATCCTTTGACTTTCCTCCCTCCCCCTCTCCTCATTCTCCTTCTGCCATCTCCTTCTACTTAGACCCTCTATATACTTAGAGGTGTTTTTTTTTTCTCACCAAAAAGCTTAATTTTTAACTGCATTTTTATAATAATAAAATCAGCACTTTTTCCATACCTGATACATTGTTGACAATTGAACAAGTAGGTATTAGCTTGGATGTGATTTATGATTATGTCGCATTCTCTACTGCCTTTAAAACGTAGGGAACTCAGACCTGTCAGTGACATCAACTATTAGAAAATATTACTGTGGTGCTGATCCTTTAATGAGACAGTACATAGAGTAAGTCTTTGATGTTATAAAGATGTACAAATCAAATTTCCTTTGTACATATTCAGCACAAGTTCAGATTTGTGCCTTTAATAAAGCACAGCAGTGATCTGGTTGCATATCTGAGAACTGACAATGTGCAGTAGAATTTTCCCTGTGGGTGCCATTTGTCTGCAAGCCATAAGAGTAGAAGGCTACATGGTCCCAATAGAGTAAAAACATTTTCCAAAATCCTGCTGGGTAAGTCAACAGTGAAATGGACTTCTAATGAGGAACTGGGTAGTTAAAAACTCTGGAATCACTTGGTGATCATTTCTATCTGCAAACATTTGTTGTTGGCTAAGTACTATCATACTTCAAGAAATGGTAATATCTTTACTATTTGAATGAAATTTGGCTCCACTTATATTCTGGAATTCTATCTGGCAAAGACTTCCCACATAGCCCTTCTAATCAATGAACTATGCCTAGTACCTACATCTGTAGTACTACTAGTGGGATGTAAGGCCCCAAATTCCTCAAGGTAGATTATAAGCTCCTTTGTGATTTAGGTAAGTGTGGTTTTCTAGCTCTTTCTCTCATTCTGCCACGCTTCCCCACAATCACCCCCACTTCAGCACGCATACACATGCACACACCTTCTACTCCCCAGTCGTATGAGCTGTTGGTACTTATTGCATATATTCTTATATACACCTACTTTAGTTCTCAGCTTGAATAGCATTTCTTCCAGAAAGCCGTCTCTCATAGGTTTAATTCCCTGAGAAGAATGATACAGAGATTATCCCACCAGGGGATTTTTAAGGAACTCTTAGGATCCATACCTGTGGGAATAAAAAGAAGAAAAGAAGATTGGACAGAAGTATAGCTGTGAAATTTCAACAGAAACCTGAGCTGACTCCAGGGGAAATTTTGAAGCTGACCCATAAGTGCAGTCCCAAATTGGGGAGAGAGGTTCAGGAATTTATACCCCATGTGAGTCAGGCACTGGGGGCAGAGTGCCAAAGAAGGAAGAATAACCATGAGCGAGGGCACACTCATCAGTCAAGGCAGTATATGAAGGGAGCCTCGAGCTGCAGGTCTTCTGCCGGGAGGACGCTCAGCAATTGAGGGGATCAGTGATTCCTTCCGGAAAGGTGACCGGGACAGACGTCCCAACATCTACTACAGCCCACCTCTTGCTTCACTCTGATCCACTTCTTTGTAAAACCTGAAAATACTTCATATCAAAATTCACAAGATGCAACGACATCACTCTGTAGAGAGAACTGTATAGCCTTAAGCAAAGGAGCTAAGAATCCCTCACAAGAAGTGAGAAGAAAGTAATTTCAAAGAAAGAGAAGATATTAACAAAATGGAAAACAAATACACAATAGAGAGGGTCACAAGAAACTGAAAAGACTATCGAAATTAATAGGCTGATAGAGAAAGAGAGAAAGGTAGCCATTTTAGTCGTGAAAAAGCATGGCATCATTATAGATTCCACAGACAAAAATTTTTAATTTGTATAAAATAAATTCTTAAGACATTTTAATGTTAAATTAATGAGGTCAGTAATGTAAAACTTTCCACCGCAAAAAATCCGGTCCAGATTGTCTCAGTGCTGTGTTCTACTAAACTTTTAAAGAAAGATCATTCTAATTGCACACAAGCTCTCCCAAAGTGTTGAAAAAGTGTTTTAATTCTCAACTGATTCAACTGATTTTAAGAATTAGTATTGCCTGGTCCCCACAATGTCAGTAAAAGAGAAGGAAGTTAGAGGCCAATCTTACTCATAAATATAAATAGAAAACATTCTAAAGTATTAGCAACTCAGAAACAGCAATATATGAAAAGAATACTATATCATGCAAAGTTGGGTTTATATGCAAATTCCTGATTTGGTTTAACATTTAAAAATTAATTTAAGTTTGTTAAGTCAAATTACCAGCAGACATATAATGCAGAACTTCTAAACTAATTCAAGCAAATAAGAGAATTTTTAAAATCTTGATAAATCCAAGAAGACAGGAAAAGATGGAGGGAGGGGAAAGCACTGGAGAAAAAGAACACAAAATAAGATTGTAGAAATCATTTCAAATATAGCAGCAATCATTACACATACAAATGCACTAACTTGCCAGGTAAAACAGTTTGTCAGATTAGAAAAAAATAAGACCCAGAAGTACTAGCACATTATTTAAATACATGGAAGTAACAACAGTAAGAACTGAAAAATAAAAGTTGTTGCCACTGAGGAGCTGGATTAGGACAAAGGAGCAGCGGAGCTAGGACTTTTCTTCTGATTTAAAATTTTTAAATATTAGAAATCTATACGTCACTACTAGTATTTATCAAGAACTAGGTCTCATCTATTTCCAAATATTCCAATGATTTTTCTCATTTTAAAAGTTTGCTTAAAACTTTTTTGCGTATCTGATTTTTAATGAGTTTCAGTTTTGGTTCTTCTGTATTGGCTTGTAACCACGGAAACAAATTTTGTGCCAAGGAGTTTTAGAACAAGTAAAGTTAGATTCTAGCTCCCAGCAGTTTTTGAAATGAGATTGCCTGTGATGGATCGTTGTCTAAAAAATGAGCTTTCCTTATTTGCTGACCAGGATCATAGCATGTCAAAGACACCCAAAGAATTCTGGAATTTCTGAGACTCAAGCAAAAATAAGTCAAATGTCTTAGTTTAAGCCCAGTGGTAATCACCAAGGCTTACATTTGTGTGAGTGCCTATAAATTGATTGGTGTAGTTAAGTGCATGTAAGAAACTTTCCAAGAAATAAGATCTAGAATGAGAATCTGAGCAGAGCAGGGATTATGTATAAAATATATAAACTTACCAGTAATTTTTCCTGAATTGTGTGGAATTGGTGTATATGTGTCAGAGGCACCAAATGATTTGAGGAATCAACTTTCATATTCTCTTTATTTAAGAAAAAAAAAGGTGCAGTGTTTCTATCAATAGAAAAGACATTAAAGATGAAAGAAGATAAACTATTTTAAACAATAATAAATAGTGAACACTTCTATAATGTTTGCTATATGCCATATCCTCCAATCTAAGTGATTTTTACACATTAATTCATTAAATCTTCACAACCTACAAGAGAGTTGCTAAAATTATACTCACTTCAGAAATGAGGACGTGAGAGGGAGAGGTTAATAACTTTTCCAAACTCATCCAGGTCAGAGGTGGAGCCAGGTTTGAACACAGACATATGGTTGCATCATTCGTGCTCTGAACCACTCGGAGAGAAAGATCACACATATAGATTATGGAAAGTTGGGAAAGTGGAGGAAAAAGTCACCCACGACCTCTTCATTCTTATGTAACTACTGCATATTGTATAGTTTCTTGACACCTTTTCGATATTCATGATTTTGTATCATGATTATTATGGGACATGTTCTGTACTTGGGCTTCATTAATTAACATACTGTAACCATTCTTTCCATGTTTTTGAATAATCATTATAATATAATTTATGTCTTCATATTATCCAATCCTGCAGATAGAGTGATTCACTTAACTGCTCTATTATTGGACATTAGACTGCTCCACTATTTTCCTTTTGTATGTGTATATAACCCTATCCTCAGCATCTTCATGAACACGGCTTTTACCATGCTTCTAATTATTTCCTTAGGAAACATATCCAGAAGTGGAATGATCGAGTAATCAAGAGTGAGTTTTATAATCCACTTCTTTTCTTTAAAACACCTAAAATGCTTCTATTTTTCCCAAGCATTGTGTGGTTACTAGGTTGTGAGTCCTTAAAATTGGTCAAATACTAAATCCAACCCTTGCAATTGCTTCCTGTCAGTTACCTGTCACTCCTACCAGGGGCTAACAGATTAGAAACCCTAATTTGTAGCCTTATTAAAAATCACTAATCTTTCTTTTTTAAGCTGGCAACAATGTTATCTAGGTTCTTTATTTGGCACACAAAATTTTATACAGAAAACTACAATTTCTGCCAACATAACAGAGTCCTTTTGTTTTGCCAAAGGAAGATTGAAACTGATGATTTTCATAGTTGAAGTAGATTCTATGGAGATGAAGTAGATTCATGGAGACGTTTCCTTCTAACAGCAGGATCGAGCAAAGCTGCCATGAAACCGTACCCGTTGTAATTGTACTTGCTCTGCCCTAAAAGCTGACAAGTAAAGCTCCAGAGAGCTAAGCATTTCAACTTCTTTTTTTTTTTTTTAAATGTGCTGAATTACTGAATCAACACAAACACACATAATAACCTTTTTGTTCTGGGTCCAGTATTTTGTAAAATTATAGAGAAGACAATTTTGGAACTGAAAAAGAACTTAAAAATATTCATCTGTTCAATTCCTTATTTTATAGATGAAGAACATGAGGCCCAGAAAGTTGAACATACCTTTTTTAGACATCACAGAGAATTAATGGCAAAGTCAGACTGGAACTGAACGTCCTCACTCCTACTTCCTCTGTCTCTACTTTTAAGATTTGAGCATTGGTACCAACGAAGTCCAGGAAGACCTAATTCTACAAAAAGTAGGGCCCTGCAATCATAGGAATCAGGCTCAATCTTATATCGAGAATGTATGATATTAAACAAAATTTTCAGTAAATGTAGGTCAATAAACTTGTTGATGTATCTTGGTTATCACATGGTTAAGGGCATATGGCCATGATATTAATTAATTTAGGTCACAGAATTTATGATGATCACAATGACCCACTGTACAGTGAGATAATTGGTCTTCCTGAAATATGTAAGATAGAGCCTATGATGAAAGGATTTTTAAGTAATTATTATATTCCCAAAAGAATAATTCACTAACATAGGCATAGGCTGAATCTCAATTTTTAATTACTACAAGTTAGGCAATATTATTACAGGTGAAGAGCTGTCTGAAAGTTTAGAGAGGCTGCACCATTGCCAGACAACAGTGCTACTGAGAGTAGTCTTTAAACCAGTAACATCAGCTTCACCTGGGAGCTTGTTAAAAACACAGAATCAGCCTCACCTAGGCCCATCTGCAAATAGAGTCCAAGGATCTGTGTTTTAACAAGCTCTCTAGGTGATTCCTATGCATGTTAAAGTTTAAGAAGCATCGTTCTGATAGCAACATTCTCAACCTTTTTGCACATGGAGATGGCATGGGGAACTTTTAAAAATAGTTATGCCTGAGTCCCATCCCAGATAGCCTTCAGCCTACCCAGCTCCCCTAAGGTTTAGAATAGGGGTATCCAAAGTGAGTGAATACAATACAACCATTAGAATATAGACATAAATATCAGAACTTCTATTTTTATTTCTTTTAAATTTCGATGTTTTAAGATTTATTTTTGCTTGTGCTTACGCTCTTCATAGCATTAATATAGTAACACATACATAAAATTTATAAATATTATTATAAATACAGATGATGCCTTTCTTTAATTATCATACTTCATAACATGAACTTGAGTGTGCATGAAAATCACCTGGGAAGCTTATTAAACTACAGATTCCCGGGGCCTACCTGCCAGAGATAAATTCAGTTAGCCTGAGTTTGTGCCCAGGCATCTACACTACAAGACATACCCCAGATGATTCTTACATAAATGCTCCATAGACCACTGTTTAAGAAACACTCATTTAGAACCACATCCTATTTCAGTTACAGCAAAAATAGAGCTGTCTGGGAAGGCAGAACACCCATTCAGGACCTCCAAGGGTGGTAGTACCTCAGGGGATAATCATGGTCAAAGGCACAAACCTCATCTGTGAAGAACAGTAGCACACTCTGATCAGTTTCCTGGGGCTAACCCTGGTTACAAAGACAGCTGTGTAATCATGAATATCAATGGATAGCTTTATAACGAGAAATATAACTTTTAGTCAGACCATGGTGGACCTTATTGGTTGGTACTGCAGTATGGTACTGCAGAAAACCAATGGAATGTAAAATTATAATAATAAATTTGCTTCTTTAGCCTAGAATCAGAGTAAGGAGAAATAATTATAACGTAAAGTTTTAAGAGTTGTTGCCCTCAAAATATGACACATGGTATACTGCCAAAAGGAGAGGAAGAATTAGACCAAATATAAATCTAAATGATATAAACACACCAATTTAAAGATAAATATTGTCAAGTTGTGCTAAACAAACCAACTGTAAGTTTCCTATAAGAAATATACTTACAAATATGTTAAGAGTAAAAAGATATAAAAAGAGGTACATGTTAACAGTAATCAAAAGAAAGCTGGAGTGGCTATATTAATACCTGATTATATATTTTGGATATTAACCCCTTATCTAATATATGATTTGCAAATGTTTTCCCTATTTTATAAGTTGCCTTTTCTTTGGTCATTTTGTTTTGTTTTGGTTGATTGGTTTTTTACTGTGCATAGCTTTGTAGTTTGATGTAGTCCCATATGTTGTTGTTGTTTTAAGATTAATAATATTGGTAAATCCTTAGCTAGTCTTATCAAAAAAGAGAGACAGGTTGGGGGTATGACAAAAATTTAAATATCTAGAATTGAAGAGGAGACATCACTACAGAAGCTAGAGAAATCAAAAAGATAATAAGGGAATATTATAAACAGCTATATACCAATAAATTTGACAACTTAAGTGAAATAAACAAATACCTTGAAAATTACCAACTGCCAACGCTTTCTCAAGAAGAAATAGACAACTTGAATAGCTCTATAGCTATTGAAGAAAATAATTGTGTACTTACAAATCTTTCCACAAAGAAAACTCAGGGCTTAGATGGCTTCACTGGGGAACACTACCAACACTTAAGGAAGAAAAAAAAATCCCAATTCTACACAAAATGCTCCAGAAAATAGAGAAGAAAACACTTCACAAAACATTTCACAAGGCCATCATTATCCTATAGCCAAAATAGACAAAGATATGGCAAGAAAGAAAACTATTAATATATCTCTCATGGATACAGATACATAAATCCTTAAGATTTTAGCAAACCAAATTCATGCATAATACATCCTGACAAAGAGTGATTTATTTCAGGGATACAAGATTGTTTTAATATACATATTCAAAAATCAAATATTCATCATATAATCAGACTAAAAAAAAGACTCATATGAACATCTCAATAGATGCAGAAAAGGCACATTTCAAAATTCAATATCCATTGATAATAAAAAACTTCAAACAAACTAGGAACAGAAGAAATTCTCCTCAACTTGATAAAAAGCATTTGTGTAAACCTATAGCCAATACCATACCCAAAGGTAAAAAACTGAACGCTTCTCTCTCTAAGATTGAGAATGAGGCAAGGATGTCTACATCATCACGTCTACTAAACATTGTATTAGATGTCCTAACAAGAGCATTACATCAAGAAAAAGAAATAAAAGGCATACAGATTGGAAAGGAAGATAACATGATTGTCCGAGAGGAAAATTCTAAGTGATTTATGAAAATATCTTAAAGTTTAATATCTGAGTTAGCAAGATCACAGGATACATAGTTAACACAAATATCTGTTATAGTTCTATTTGTTAGCAATGAACAACTAGAAATTTAAATATCTCATTTATAATAATATCAAAAACTTCAAATATTAGGGATACAGCTAACAGAATGTGTGTAAGACCTGTACTCCGAAAAATTCCAAAACATTGCTGAGAGAAATTTGCAAACACTAAAGCGCCTGGGTGGCTCAGTAGGTTAAGTGTCCGACTCCTGGTTTCAGCTCAGGTCGTGATCTCAGGGTCGTGAGATTGAGCACCACGTTGGGCCCCATGCTCATCACAGAGTCTGCTTGAGATTCCCCCTCTCCCTCTCCCTCTGTCCCTCTTGCTCATGTTTTCTCTCTCTCTCTCTAAAATAAATGAATGATGGGCATTAAAGAGGGCACATGATGTGATGAGCACTTGGTGTTGTATGTTGTACGTATGATGAATTATTGAACTCTACATCTGAAACCAATGATGGCTAATTGAATTTAAATAAAAAAATTTAAAAATAATATAAAATAAATGGGAGAAATAAATCATGCTCATGAATCAGAAGTTTGTATTTTTAAGATGTCAATTCTCCTCCAAATCCATCTGTAGATTCCCTGCAGTCTTTATCTAAATCCCGACAGATTTTAGCAGAAATTATCAAACCGATTCTGGAATTTATATGTAAATTCAAAGGATCAAAAATAGCTAAAATAATATTGTAAAGATGACTAAGATTGGGGGACTTACACCACCTGATTATAAAACTTAATATAAACCCAGAGTTAATCAAGAGTGTGATATTGACATAAATACAGATGAACAAATTTAACGTAATAGAGAATCAAGAAGTAGACATAGACACATATATAGTAAATTGATTTCCAAGGTAGAGGTTAGGGTAATTCAGTAGAGAATAATTATATTTCAGCAAATGATGTTGGGACCCTGTATTGCTATATGCAATAAAATGAACCTGTATCTTTATCTCATACCATACACATACTAGTCAAAACAGATTATAGATGTAAACATAATGGATAAAATTTTAAAACTGCTAAAATAAAATATAGGAAAAATCTGCGTGAACTTGAAGAAGTAACAGATTTATTTGATGAAATATAACAAGTATGAAATATTTTTAAATGATAACTAATATTAAATTAAACATATTTACTCTTCAAGAAACTCCGTTAAGAAGATAAAAGACAAACCAGAGTAGGAGGAAACATTTGCAAAACCTGTATCTGATAAAGAGCTTGTATTCTGAACATATGCAGAATACTTAACAGTTGATAATAGGAAGATAGACAACCCAATTTTTAAAAGCAAAAAATGCAAACAGAAACTCCATCAAATAAGCACATTATAAGATGTTAGCCCCATGATTTATTAGGGAAATGCAAATGAAGACCACAATTACATATCCATACACACCCAACCCAATAGCTAAAATTTCAAAGAATGACAATTCCAAGTCTGGGCAAGGATGAGCACCAACTGACTCTCACATATCACTAGTTAGAAGGAAAAATGATATAACTACTTGGGAAAACAGTCCAACAGTTTCATATTAAATTAAATACACACAGCCTTTCTCCATGGGCATCGGCACCCCTGCGTGCTCCTCCTTCCTGGCCATGGCCTTCACGTTGGCGGCCTTCTGCTACATGCTGGCACTGCTGCTCACCCCCACGTTCATCTTCATTGCCATCTGGCACATTGTAGCATTTGATGAACAGTAGACTGATTACAAGAATCCTACAGACCAATGTAATACCCTGAATCCTCTTGTATTTCCAGAGTACCTCATCCATGCTTTCTTCTGTGTCATGTTTCTTTGTGCAGCAGAGTGGTATACGCTGGGTCTCAATATGCCCCCCTTGGCGTATCATATTTGGAGGTGTATGAGTAGACCAGGGATGAGTGGACCAGGACTCTATGACCCTACAGACATCATGAATGCAGACATTTTAGCGTATTGTCAGAAAGAAAGCTGGTGCAAATTAGCTTTTTATCTTCTAGCATTTTTTTACTGCCTGTATGGCATGATCTTGATCTATGTTTTGGTGAGCTCTCAGAACAACACACAGAATTGGTCCAAAGTGCATGCAAAAAGCCACCGAATGAAGGGATTCTATCCAGCAAGATCCTGTTTCCAAGAGTAGCCTATGGAATCTGATCAGTTACTTTAAAAAGTAACTTTAAAAAGTACTTTAACTTTAAAAAGTACTTTAACTTTAAAAAGTTACTTTAAAAAGTAACTCCTTATTTTTTAAATGTTTCCACATTTTTTGCTTGTGGAAAGATTGTTTTCCTATGTTATACTCGGATAAAAAATGTAAAGCGAATTATGTATAAGTTAATATAAAATGATGACCTCTGGTGTTGACACGTTTGAACTTGCACTCCTTAAGAAACAGCCATAATCCCTTGAATGATTGCATTAATTATTGACTATCCTTAGTCCACTGGAAGCTTTTGTTATATATAAGGACTTGTAGGGCTCATTTTGGTTTTATTGAAATGCCATCTAATTATAAATTAGCTATAGATATCAGGTGCTTCTGATGAACTGAAAATATATATCTGCCTTGTGGGAAACTTCCTAGGTTTCCTCATTTATCATGTATGTGATTATATATGGACACATTTACAAAATAAGAAGAGTGGGATTTTTTTCCCCTTCAACTTGAATATTATCCCTGTATATTGCATGAATGAGAGATTTCCCATATTTCCATCAGAGTAATATACTTGCTTTAATTCTTAAGCGTAAGTGAACATGATACAAACATATAAGCTAAATTACTTGTGAAGAATGCATTTAAAGCTATTTTAAATGTGTTTTAATTTGTAAGATACCACTTATTAAGAAATTGGTTATTATACTTAACTGTTCTAATCTGGTGGTAAAGGTATTCTTAAGAATTTGCA